>NC_083574.1:36299558-36464558 GCF_027579695.1 Neoarius graeffei | reverse complement strand
TGTGTGTGTGTATGTGTGTGCAGGCTCTCAGGAGTCAGACAGCTCTCAGACAGCTAAGAAGGACATGTTGGCAGCTCTACGTGCTCGGCAAGAGGCTCTGGAAGAAACACTCAGGCAGAGGATAGAGGAGCTCAAAAGCATCTGCATTAGAGAAGCGGTCAGACACACACACATCCCATTAATCAGATCCCCCAACACACAATCTGTTTTACTCAAACCCGCAAGCTAGTTTTTTTCTATTGGTTGTACTAATTGGTACCAACAGGAACTAATGGTACCTGGGACTGGGGAGAGCAGCACATTCACGGCACATATTCATCCCACATGCACAGAAATGGGTGTGTGTGTGTGTGTGTGTGTGTGTGTTTTCTGTTTCAGGAGCTGACTGGTAAGCTTCCTAAAGAATATCCTTTAGACCCCGGAGAGGAGCCGCCTACAGTACGGCGCAAAATCGGCACGGCCTTCAAACTGGACGAACAGAAGATCCTCCCCAAAGGAGAGGTGAGTTCATGAGTTCAACAACCTTGACCTCTGACCTCTGGCATTTTTGAAGAGAGATGAACATATCAGGACTCATCCGTTTTCCCAACACACGCGTCAAAGACTCACACAGCTGACCTCTGAGGATTATACAAATATTTCCTGAACCAAACATTCCAGAACTGTGTGTGTTTCCATAAATAAAACGAGTTCCTTGTCTTGCATGATTCAGTGGAACTGGTGATAGCACGTGGATGTAGAGTGCAAGCCAAATGAGCAGTTGAGGCCTGGAGAAAAAGAGGCTGTGTTTCACTTTTCAACATTTTTCAAATCTTTGTGCTTTTCTAGCAGAGTAACACACTCGGAGAAAAGCGCTATCCGCCCACTTCCACATATACATGACTTCACAGACACCCGCGATTGCCTAGTTTTGCTATTATTGATAGGGGAGAAAGAGTAATTTCATCCCTCCTCCCCAGTTAATTTTGCTTTCAAGATTCCCAGCCATGGATGACTGTCACATCATCAGGATTTGAAGTCGTGATCTCCCGAGTGTGTGAGAGAAAGAAGTTGAAAGAGTGATAAAATATAGCTATAAGAGAAGGTTCATCAAAGCCTCAGTGTCTCATCACGGCAACTCACTTCTCTTTGAAACAACCGTAGACCGTGAGGAAAGTGTGTGTGTGTGTGGGGGGGGTTGACTATAGCAGTGTTGTGTATGTTGGATGAGTTTTAGAGGGTGATATGAAGGATTGTGTGGTTTTTGGCCTGCATAACTGGCTTTTATGTGGTTTTGAATGTGCTAATGTGTGTTCTTACCTGCATGTGTGTGTGTGTGTGTAAGGAGGAAGAGCTGGAGCGTTTGGAGAGGGAGTTTGCTATCCAGTCTCAGATCACGGAGGCAGCGCGACGTTTAGCCAGTGATCCTCACGTGAGCAGTAAAAAGCTGAAGAAGCAGAGGAAGACATCGTACCTGAATGCACTAAAGAAGCTGCAGGATATCGAGAACGGCATCAACGAGTACCGTATACGCTCGGGCAAGAAACCCACGCAACGTGCCTCACTCATCATAGAGGGTGTGGAAAAACACACACACACACACACACACACACACTGTACACAGCTGAGACTGAAAACAAACCCACATGAACTCATGTCTAGTTCAAAAGAACCCACTTTCCCAAAAACTGGTATTAAAAAAATGCCAAAAAATGTTTTTCAACATGAAACTTCAGACTATATTTTTGTAATTATACCACAGTTATAAAAATGATTTTTAAAAATAAACCTTGGCTGGGGCGGCACGGTGGTGTAGTGGTTAGCGCTGTCGCCTCACAGCAAGAAGGTCCTGGGTTCGAACCCCGGGTCCGGCGAGGGCCTTTCTGTGCGGAGTTTGCATGTTCTCCCCGTGTCCGCGTGGGTTTCCTCCGGGTGCTCCGGTTTCCCCCACAGTCCAAAGACATGCAGGTTAGGTTAACTGGTGACTCTAAATTGACCGTAGGTGTGAGTGTGAATGGTTGTCTGTGTCTATGTGTCAGCCCTGTGATGGCCTGGTGACTTGTCCAGGGTGTACCCCGCCTTTCGCCCGTAGTCAGCTGGGATAGACTCCAGCTTGCCTGCGACCCTGTAGAACAGGATAAAGCGGCTAGAGATAATGAGATGAGATGAGAAACCTTGGCTGACACCCTATATACACACTGGTGCTTGAACATTTGTGAACCCTTTAGAATTTTCTATATTTCTTCATAAATATGACCTAAAACATCATCAGATTTTCACACAAGTCTTAAAAGTACACTACCGTTCAAAAGTTTGGGGTCACCCAGACCATTTTGTGTTTTCCATGAAAAGTCACACTTTTATTTACCACCATAAGTTGTAAAATGAATAGAAAATATAGTCAAGACATTTTTCTGGCCATTTTGAGCATTTAATCGACCCCACAAATGTGATGCTCCAGAAACTCAATCTGCTCAAAGGAAGGTCAGTTTTATAGCTTCTCTAAAGAGCTCAACTGTTTTCAGCTGTGCTAACATGATTGTACAAGGGTTTTCTAATCATCCATTAGCCTTCTGAGGCAATGAGCAAACACATTGTACCATTAGAACACTGGAGTGAGAGTTGCTGGAAATGGGCCTCTATACACCTATGGAGATATTGCACCAAAAACCAGACATTTGCAGCTAGAATAGTCATTTACCACATTAGCAATGTATAGAGTGGATTTCTGATTAGTTTAAAGTGATCTTCATTGAAAAGAACAGTGCTTTTCTTTCAAAAATAAGGACATTTCAAAGTGACCCCAAACTTTTGAACGGTAGTGGAGATAAAGAGAACCCAGTTAAACAAATGAGACAAAAATATTATACTTTGTCATTTATGGTAGTATCATGGTTTGGGCCTGTTTTGCTGCATCTTGGCCAGGACGGCTTGCCATCATTGATGGAACAATGAATTCTGAATTGTACCAGCAAATTCTAAAGGAAAATGTCAGGACATCTGTCCATGAACTGGATCTCAAGAGAAGGTGGGTCATGCAGCGAGACAACGACCCTAAGCACACAAGTCGTTCTACCAAAGAATGGCTAAAGAAGGATAAAGTTAATGTTTTGGAATGGCCAAGTCAAAGTCCTGACCTTAATCCAATCGAAATGTTGTGGAAGGACCTGAAGCGAGCAGTTCATGTGAGGAAACCCACCAACATCCCAGAGTTGAAGCTGTTCTGTACGGAGGAATGGGCTAAAATTCCTCCAAGCCGGTGTGCAGGACTGATCAACAGTTACCGGAAACGTTTAGTTGCAGTTATTGCTGCACAAGGGGGTCACACCAGATACTGAAAGCAAAGGTTCACATACTTTTGCCACTCACAGATATGTAATATTGGATCATTTTCCTCAATAAATAAATGACCAAGTATAATATTTTTGTCTCATTTGTTTAACTGGGTTCTCTTTATCTACTTTTAGGACTTGTGTGAAAATCTGATGATGTTTTAGGTCATATTTATGCAGAAATATAGAAAATTTGAAAGGATTCCAAAACTTTCAAGCACCACTGTGTATTTAAGTTCTTTCGTTCTTTCATGATTTCATTATAATTATTCTCTTCTAATTCTAATTTGGCCTCATTTGCTTCAGAAATGAAAGGGTTACTGTCCTGAAAACATTAAAATCAAGTTATCCAATGAGATTTGTTTGTTTGTTGTCTCTCGGCTGAGAAGAGTTTAGGTCTGGCTCACTCACTGGTTCGGACTTTATTGCCGGGACAGAAGGCCATGGCAGTGTGTGCTTATGTAGGAAGTGACAGATGAATTAACAAATCAGATTTTGATTTATAGTGGGCGGGACCAAAAATGTATCACCTTAAGCCTTCTTAGCACTAGCTTAACTGCAAGTCAGCGCCGTTAGTGCAGCAGTGAAGTTACCTTCCAGCCGGTGTAGCGTTCATCAGTAGTGTTAGCGAATGGTAATAAAGCGGTCAAGCCAGTGCTATAGAGAGCAAGTAGCACAGGCTAACAACCGAGAAACTAAGATTTCTGTCTCCAGACTCTTCTTCCACGCTGCAGGCTCGCTACAGTATTTTTCACTCAGACTTAAGTATTCATTTCCCTGTGTAATTTACTGAGTTACTTTTAAAATCAGCATCAACAATTACACACAACGGAGCGACCTGGCAGCCTGCCGCTAATCCCTTGCAGAATCCTTTGCCCTGTTGCTTTTTTGGTGTCTGGCTAAGTTTTGGCTGAGCTCAGGTCCCAGCTCTAATAGTAACGGTTCGCCACTGATGTACCCCTTTAGGCTGGTTCATACTTTTTGCTTTAAAGCACATTTGCATGTCTGGGTTATGATGCGCATACAGGGGGTTATGGGTAAGCACAGTATCCAGAGTAACACACCTCCAAATTCCTCAGGGTACAAGATTTTGAATCAGTTTTTCATTTTCTGCCCTCTAGTGGGAACGTTCATGTTATGCAACTCCCTTCAGATGGTCACAGATATATGGATGCATATACTTATGACGCGTCTATAAGTATAACGCAGGCCTTTTTATTTATATGATTTTTTTTTTATAAGAAGCTAAACAGATGGTCTGGGTGACTGAGACATCTTTTTCTATATGAAGTGAACAGTGGGCGGCACGGTGGTGTAGTGGTTAGCGCTGTCGCCTCACAGCAAGAAGGTCCGGGTTCGAGCCCCGTAGCCGGCGAGGGCCTTTCTGTGCGGAGTTTGCATGTTCTCCCCGTGTCCGCGTGGGTTTCCTCCGGGTGCTCCGGTTTCCCCCACAGTCCAAAGACATGCAGGTTAGGTTAACTGGTGACTCTAAATTGACCGTAGGTGTGAATGTGAGTGTGAATGGTTGTCTGTGTCTATGTGTCAGCCCTGTGATGACCTGGCGACTTGTCCAGGGTGTACCCCGCCTTTCGCCCGTAGTCAGCTGGGATAGGCTCCAGCTTGCCTGCGACCCTGTAGGACAGGATAAAGCGGCTAGAGATAATGAGATGAGATGAGAAGAACACAGAGGATAATTACACTGTTGATGGCTGCCACTGCACTACAAGTATTTGTGTGTGTGTGTGTGTGTGATGGATATGCTGGGGTGAAGGTGGGGTTGTTGCTCTCAGAGCTGTTTTCAGTGTTTACGAAGCTTCATTAAGTGAGTTAACGGTGTCCCCCTGCGGAAACTCTGCCCTGCTGAGAGCAAGAGGAAGTGCATTTGCTGTAAAACAGCGTGTGTGAGAGACCTCCGCTCGGGTCGGGATGGGGTGTGAAGTTAATTTAATCCATACGCCCACATAAATAAGAGTGCTGTACGTGGATAAAGACATGTTCGCCTAATCATTAGCAGCCTGCTTGAAGTATGTGTGTGTGAGAGTTGGAATGTGCTGAGTGATGTCAAGCGCTGTGTGTTTGTCTCTCTCCTACAGAGGCAAATATCGGCTCGGAGGACAGCTCTCTCTCTGACGCTCTGGTGCTAGATGATGGTGAGTCTCTTTCACACACACAAACGTGCGTACATCCAGAACCCACAGAAGTGTGAACTGGCTCATAAACAATAACAAGTCACATATGTTGCTGTTCCAGTGGATCAGTCTGGACCTCAGGATGCTGCTTTTACTGAGGCAGCTGTCTCTTGATGGGATGTTTCCATAGCAACAATACTGTGCATATTGAGTTTCGCTTTATATCCATACAATTAACCAGATATCTGTCATACAGTCTGTCGTTGTCGTCCAACAGCCTCGAACAGGGCTGTCAGAACCTGCTAAAATGACATTCACATTTTAATAACTTAACGAATGTAGTATTGCATTGCAATTAGATATGAATTTTATATTAATGCAATAAAAATATTAATGGGGCCAAGCATGACCTGAAGGTTAGAGAAGCAGCCTTGGACCCAAAGCATCACCAGTTCGATTCCTGGGACCAGCAAGAAAAATATGAAATGCATTTTTTGATCGCTATTTTGTCGCTGCTATAGCAACTTATGAGTGTTTGAAACATGCTCTGTAATACATCAGTCCATATGTCAAAGCAACGGCCGTAAACATGATTTGTTGAGACCTGTACGAGACATCGTAGGACGGAAGTAAAACGTACAGCGGAAATCAAAGTGACCAACCCTGTGTCTGAAATCGCTCACTCGTTCACTACTCCCTATACAGGGAATTACTATATAGAGGACTATATAGTGAGCTCATTGGTAAAATGAAAAAAACGCTTTCGGACACTAGTCCGTCAAGCTGGTATTTACGTCATTACTGTCGCACAATTAAAACGTGCCAGATCAGTCGGCTGGTGGGTTTTCAAAATAATAAATACACACATGTATTTTTGTGATAAATCCATATTATACTGAGCGCATTTCCCACATTGATCAATACAAAGTACCTGCATCTTTCAGTTCTTTTAAATCAAGGCTGAATACTTTATTCTTTGCCGCTGCCTTTTATTATATCAAATTTGAGACTTTTAATTAGATTTCTTTCAGCGCAACCGCAATGCATGATGGGATATATTGCTTTGGTTAGTGACCATCGGTTGTACACTACTTTTCATGATGCATTGTGGGATGCTTTGAGTGCACTATACAGGGTGTAAATAATCCTCGCTAAGGTTTCGGACAGCACTACAAAATGGCGTCCCCACTATATAGTGCCCTATGTAGTGAGTAGGGAGCGATTTCTGACACAGGGGTTGTCAAAAGACGCGCGCGCCCTCTTTCGAATGCTGATGTAATCAAGCCGGAAGTTTTGTTTGTTTTGATAGCAATCAGGAAAGTTTGAAAAAAGTAGGCAGTAATCGTCATTTAAACTCGTTTTTGTGCAATACTTCGTTTGGAAAACAGTTTTCAAAATGGCGGCACTGACACTTGGCTGACACTTGACGTTTCGAAGTCTCACACAAGTCTCGTGAAGCTCATGCGGATAAGCGACGCCTGCCTTGGACCAAACGAACTAAATTCAACATGGCTAAAAACCGAATAGGTCGATAAGTATCATATTTAATTGCAATTAGTTGCCAATATGAGTCACGATATAAGGTTACTAAAACCGAAAACGCAATTGAATAGCACATTACGTAATTAAGAAATAAAGCAAGTTTAAAAAGGACTTCAGTTCCCCTTTAATGAGCCTATACAGCCTAAGACAAAGTGAGCATTAGCAGTCGTACACCATATAAAAGCTTTCCAAGTCAAAGAAAATTGCAAGCACTCTACGTAAAGGAGGCTGTCCACCAAAAGTTGCTGAGCGGGTTCAGAGCACATCAGTAAGAGAAGGCTAACTCTGAAGAGTTCAACAGCTCAGATGAGAGAAACTGTTCAAGACATGTTGGAAACGTGGAAGAGTTCTCTGGTATGATGAGACCAACATTAAACTTTCTGTCTTTAACACAACGAACTGCACATCTTCCTGAAATCACTATAACTCGGTGAAGCATGATGGTGGTAGCACCATATTCAGAGTCACCCTTGGCCTCTTGGATGCTTTTCTGATTAATCTCCTCCTTACCCAGTCCCTGACTTTTGAATTAAACCCATTTCAGTTCCAGGTTGTAGAAGGGGGAGTAAATACTTATGCAAGGCACTGTAAAAGTAAAGCATGCCTCGATATCTGTAGCTACAGTTCTGATACTTCTGCACATAAAACCAAAACTACCTTCCAGCACACACCACACATTCTTGTGATGCCTTTTTTTCCCCCCCAGATGATCCCCAGGTAGCAGGGACGCCCACCTTCTCTCCAGTTTCCTCCCCTCATAAAGGCCTTCCTCCTCGGCCTCCGTCGCACAGCAGGCCTCCTCCTCCTCAGTCTCTGGAGGGTCTCAGGCACCTGCACTACCAGCGCAGCGACTACGACAAATCTCCCATCAAACCCCGCATGTGGAGCGAGAGCTCACTCGATGAGCCCTATGAGAGGGTGAAGAAACGCTCCTCCCACTCCAGGTGTGCACCAATCAGATATCTGGAATGGTAGTCACCATTACTACTGGCATGCTAGCACAATAGTATACCATAAATAAATAATATTGGCTGGCTATTTTTGCGTGGTATATCAGATATATTTCATTCAGCTGGCATGATATTGAACAAGTCAAAGACAAGCTCAACATCATGCTAGCTGAATGGATTATACTTATACATTCTCTTCATGTCAGTATAACAGCATTCTCGAAGGCCAACACGAGCTTAACCGCAACTCGGCGCCGTCCGTGCAGCAGTGAAGTTACCTTCCAGCCGGTGTAGCGTTCATCAGTAGTGTTAGCGAATGCTAATAAAGCAGTCAAGCCAGTGCTATAGAGAGCAAGTTGCGCAGGCTAACGACCGAGAAACTAAGATTTCTATCTCCAGACTCTTCTTCCACGCACATTCGCTACAGTATTCACTCATATTTAAGTATTAATTTCCCTATGTAATTTACTTCATTACTTTTAAAATCAGCATTGACAACTACACACAACGGTGCGACCTGGCAGCCTGCTGCTAATCCCTTGCAGAATCCTTTGCCCTGTTGCTTTTTTGATGTGTCTGGTTAAGTTTTGGCTGAGCTCAAGTCCCAGGTCTAATAGTAACGGTTCACCACTGACATACACACAATCTTTTCCAGTTTTTCAATGTCCATTGGTATGTTTTTCTCTTGTAAACATCTAATGAAGTTTTGGTAGCCTTTCAGGTGTTCAACGTGTTTTTCTCTTTCCCAGCGAACAAAGAAATGCTTCTGCACACACACAGCAAAAAACTCTCATTGAACATTCACATCAGCTCCGATGTGTGACGTCATGTTGTCTTGACAGCCATGCGATATCGTAAACCATATTCAACGCTCATTCTCCATTAGGTAGAATGATGTAATACATGTAGGGTAAGCGATATGCTAACAATATTGTATGCTATCGAACCAAATGAATGAAACCCGCTCGAAGGGCGGAGAACACGTTTTTATTCCATCGAAAAAGTGTCCTGTATGTATAATCAGGCCCGCCGACAGGGGGGGACAAACGGGTATGTTGTCCCGGGCCCAGGAATGGGGAGGGCCCAGAACTGGGCTCTCATGAAGTTGCGATTAAATTATTTTATTTCATTTCAAAATGTGTTGATTTGGGGGAGAAATGTGCTATATTTGCATTCAATAAATGATTTGTAGATCGGCGGCACGGTGGTGTAGTGGTTAGTGCTGTCGCCTCACAGCAAGAAGGTCCTGGGTTCGAGCCCCGGGGCCGGCGAGGGCCTTTCTGTGTGGAGTTTGTATGTTGTCCGCGTGGGTTTCCTCCGGGTGCTCCGGTTTCCCCCACAGTCCAAAGACATGCAGGTTAGGTTAACTGGTGACTCTAAATTGAGCGTAGGTGTGAGTGTGAATGGTTGTCTGTGTCTATGTGTCAGCCCTGTGATGACCTGGCGACTTGTCCAGGGTGTACCCCGCCTTTTGCCCGTAGTCAGCTGGGATAGGCTCCAGCTTGCCTGCGACCCTGTAGAACAGGATAAAGCGGCTAGAGATAATGAGATGAGATGAGATTTGTAGATCTTTTGCCTTTATTGTCTTTGAAAAAGGCGTCAAGAACCCCCTACCACCCCTAATGCAAAAATGGTTTGGTCTGACTCTTTGATTAAGGGGAAAAAAACGACATCATTCGATCATAGCGCTTCGACAATCAGCGTGCGTGCCATTTGCCAACATGCACAAGTCAGGAGCACAGAAAAGAAAAGAGAGGAAGAAACCAAGAGACTCAGGGGCTCACTGCATAAATATTTTTAAAAAGATTGGGATGATGCAGCAGGTACTAGCAAAGGCAGTGGGGCAGCTGAGCCAGGTAAGACACAGCCAACTTTTTCCAGCCCCGTAAAGTAACCCCAACCAAGGCACGCGCGGCACGCAATTCATGTTACAAACGAGGGGAGAGCAAGTCACACTGAACACCATATCAAACGCACAGGGCATTGAATCATTTCATAACCACAACGGCTTAATAACATTGTGTTCCATATATCTGATTGAAGCTAAGAATATTCACATTAGCCCGCAATCATATCCCGCTGTTTCTCGAGCGGTGTGTTCTTCTCTGCTTTTCACACTGGACAGTACGCACGCACGCACAGTATACTATGTTCGCCCCCAGCCCTGCCCGAAATCCCCTGTCCATCGCTGCTCCTTCAAGAGCACCCCAATCGCGTGATTATAGTAGACTATCCACGAGTTTAGGAATACCTTTTTGAATACCTGTCATTTAAGGGTTGGAGTGAGTACAGACTGGGATAAGAAAGGTGTGTGTGTGTGTGTGTGTGGGTTGGCCCGGGGGGGCCCATTCAGAGCATTTTGTCCCGGGCCCAGCCAAAGCTGTCAGCGGCCCTGTGTATAATAATGCTATATACTGTATATTTTATTTCAAAACAATGCCAAATGATATTGCATAGCTCATATAGAGTGGGTATCCAGCTTCTATAAGTGATGCGGAACGTGAATATTCCTTGCTTTATGTTCATTAAGGACATTTGAAGGACATTTTCAAGTCAAGTCAACTTTATTGTCAAATATGCTATACACTACCGTTCAAAAGTTTGGGGTCACCCAGACAATTTTGTGTTTTTCCATGAAAAGTCACACTTTTATTTACCACCATAAGTTGTAAAATGAATAGAAAATATAGTCAAGACATTTTTCTGGCCATTTTGAGCATTTAATCGACCCCACAAATGTGATGCTCCAGAAACTCAATCTGCTCAAAGGAAGGTCAGTTTTATAGCTTCTCTAAAGAGCTCAACTGTTTTCAGCGGTGCTAACATGATTGTACAAGGGTTTTCTAATCATCCATTAGCCTTCTGAGGCAATGAGCAAACACATTGTACCATTAGAACACTGGAGTGAGAGTTGCTGGAAATGGGCCTCTATACACCTATGGAGATATTGCACCAAAAACCAGACATTTGCAGCTAGAATAGTCATTTACCACATTAGCAATGTATAGAGTGGATTTCTGATTAGTTTAAAGTGATCTTCATTGAAAAGAACAGTGCTTTTCTTTCAAAAATAAGGACATTTCAAAGTGACCCCAAACTTTTGAACGGTAGTGTACATGCTCAACACACAGCACAGATGAAATATCAGTCCTCTCTGACCCACGGTGCAAACAGGCAATGCAATCAATAAAAATAAAAATAGAATAATTGAAAAAACAAACAAACAATATAAACAGTATAAACACTCTAGTCTATGTCTAGTTCATATCTAGAGTGTTAATACTGTTTATATTGTCTGTTTGAGTGTTTAGTCTATGTCTAGTTCTTATCTAGAGTGTTTATACTGTTTATATTGTCTGTTTGAGTGTTTAGTCTGTCTAGTTCTTATCTAGTGTTTATACTGTTTATATTGTCTGTTTGAGTGTTTAGTCTATGTCTAGTTCTTATCTAAACACTCAGACAAACAATATAAACAGTATAAATAAACAGTATAAACACTAGATAAGAACTAGACACAGACTAAACACTCAGACAATATAAACAGTATAAGCACTCTAGATATGAACTAGACATAGACTAAACACTCAAACAGACAATATAAACAGTATAAACACTCTAGATAAGAACTAGACATAGACTAAACACTCAAACAGACAATATAAACAGTAAAAACACTCTAGATAAGAACTAGACATAGACTAAACACTCAAACAGACAATATAAACAGTATAAACACTCTAGATATGAACTAGACATAGACTAAACACTCAGACAATATAAACAGTATAAACACTCTAAATAAGAACTAGACATAAACACTCAGACAAACAATATAAACAGTATAAATAAACAGTATAAACACTAGATAAGAACTAGACACAGACTAAACAGTATAAACACTCTAGATATGAACTAGACATAGACTAAACACTCAAACAGACAATATAAACAGTATAAACACTCTAGATAAGAACTAGACATAGACTAAACACTCAGACAAACAATATAAACAGTATAAATAAACAGTATAAACACTAGATAAGAACTAGACACAGACTAAACACTCAGACAATATAAACAGTATAAGCACTCTAGATATGAACTAGACATAGACTAAACACTCAAACAGACAATATAAACAGTATAAACACTCTAGATAAGAACTAGACATAGACTAAACACTCAAACAGACAATATAAACAGTAAAAACACTCTAGATAAGAACTAGACATAGACTAAACACTCAAACAGACAATATAAACAGTATAAACACTCTAGATATGAACTAGACATAGACTAAACACTCAGACAATATAAACAGTATAAACACTCTAAATAAGAACTAGACATAAACACTCAGACAAACAATATAAACAGTATAAATAAACAGTATAAACACTAGATAAGAACTAGACACAGACTAAACACTCAAACAGACAATATAAACAGTATAAACACTCTAGATAAGAACTAGACATAGACTAAACACTCACAGACAATATAAACAGTATAAACACTCTAGATATGAACTAGACATAGACTAAACACTCAAACAGACAATATAAACAGTATAAACACTCTAGATAAGAACTAGACATAGACTAAACACTCAGACAAACAATATAAACAGTATAAATAAACAGTATAAACACTAGATAAGAACTAGACACAGACTAAACACTCAGACAATATAAACAGTATAAGCACTCTAGATATGAACTAGACATAGACTAAACACTCAAACAGACAATATAAACAGTAGAAACACTCTAGATAAGAACTAGCCATAGACTAAACACTCAAACAGACAATATAAACAGTATAAACACTCTAGATAAGAACTAGACATAGACTAAACACTCAAACAGACAATATAAACAGTATAAACACTCTAGATATGAACTAGACATAGACTAAACACTCAGACAATATAAACAGTATAAACACTCTAGATAAGAACTAGACATAAACACTCAGACAAACAATATAAACAGTATAAATAAACAGTATAAACACTAGATAAGAACTAGACACAGACTAAACACTCAAACAGACAATATAAACAGTATAAACACTCTAGATAAGAACTAGACATAGACTAAACACTCACAGACAATATAAACAGTATAAACACTCTAGATATGAACTAGACATAGACTAAACACTCAAACAGACAATATAAACAGTATAAACACTCTAGATAAGAACTAGACATAGACTAAACACTCAGACAAACAATATAAACAGTATAAATAAACAGTATAAACACTAGATAAGAACTAGACACAGACTAAACACTCAAACAGACAATATAAACAGTATAAACACTCTAGATAAGAACTAGACGTAGACTAAACACTCATATATACATACATACTGAACCAAAATGATTCATTATAAACACATTCGGTATCATTGAGCACTCGAGTAATATGCTGAACTAATGTTCGCTTCTTCTTACAGTCTTCGCAGTGTCCTTGTTGTTATGGTAACACTGGCACTAAATCTCGGTTCTTATGTATTCGTGAGGTTCAGATTATGTGGACAAGAAACCTGTAAATGCAGATTGCGGAGTTTTGAGTAAATATGAAGTTTATTTGGAATCTGAGTGAATTCATTTGCATTGATGGAAATCTTTGGGGACGAGCAAATGATTAAAAAATTGTTGGGTAGTGGGTCGGAATTTTGATGAATTTCCAGGTATCCTGCGTGTTTTTCTCATTCTCTCATGCTCTGTATGTGTGTAGCAGTCACAGGCGGTTCCCCAGCACAGGCAGCTGTGAGACTGGAGGTAGTAACTCTTTGCAGAACAGCCCAGTGCGCACGCTGCCTCATTGGAACAGCCAATCCAGCATGCCCTCTACTCCTGACCTGAGGACCAGGAGCTACGTCCATTCAGCCAGGTATACACACACACACTCACTCACTCACACACACATGTATTTGACACGGTTGGTGATCTTACTAAGCTTTGAACCTCTTTCTCTCAGCCTGTCTCAGCCTTTCCGTGGGCGGAGCTCCAGCCTGGAGTCTCAGGGGAAGTTGCTGAGCCTAGAGGCAGGACCAGAGGCGGAGCTTAGCCCAGACCTCTTCCTGTCAGGGCCACAGCGTGCAGGAAGCAGTGGCTCGGTAGTGCCAGATGACTGCTCATCGTGCACCAGCCACTCGAGCTCCGAGCACTGCTGCCCACCGGCAGGCACCAACCCCAACTACCGCACCCTAGCTGAGGACTCGCCTTCTAGAGCACGCCAACGTCAGCGCCAGCGCCACAAATCCGCCGGCCACCTGGGCACCTCTAGTTCGGGCAGCATGCCTAACCTGGCTGCACGTAATGGTGGGACTCCTGGAACAGCCCACCAGGGCGTTTACCTGAACAGCCAGAGCCAGCCATCATCACAGTACCGCATTAAGGAGTATCCGCTGTACCCGGCAGGCAGCAGCCCGGGCGCCGTGGTGGTCCGCAGCCTGGAGAGTGACCAGGAAGGCCACTACAGCGTCAAAGCACAGTTTAAGACGTCCAACTCGTACACAGCCGGAGGCCTCTACAAGGAGGGCTGGGGGTCAGCAGGGGAGGATGGTGAGGGCAGCAGTGCCAGTGGCAGTGCCAGGCTCACACCGTCTAGGTCTCAGATAGTGAGGACTCCGTCTGTAGGGAGGGAGGGAGGAGGGAACAGAGTGGCCGTGTCTGAGGAGCTAAGGTGCTGGTACCAGCGTTCGTCCGGATCGCTCAAAGAGCATGCACGTCTCACGCACACCAGTTCGAACACAGGGAGAGTTGGCACACTCGCTAAGGGCTCACCGGGTAAGACATTTCTCTGTAGAGCTATATATAGTCTTCATATGGCATGATGTCTTAGGGTTATTCCATATTATGGCTGTCACATCACTTCAAAACCGTATTTGAATTCAACCATTTAGTAGTCAGTATTAATCAGCCTGTAGCTTTAATAATCTGTGCATTTATTTTCTATAAACCATAAATGATGTCACCATTAATAAGTTAATCATACTTTAATCGTGTACTTTAATGGTTCAGATGAATGTTTTAATTGTCTTGTTTTATCCAATTTATTTTTTTAGCACTGATATTTAGCTAGATTTAGCCTCCAACACACCAAATGCCTTTTTTATTCAAATGTCCACTTGATGATTGTTAAATATTCAGTGTAATATTGCAGATAGGACATGTATTCTCTTTGGTTCGTTTAGATCTAATTTGAAAAATCTTTATAAAATGGGGAATCAAATATAAGCCTTAAATTGCACACACTCATTCAGCCCCATGTTGTAAGTCTAGCAACAAGGGTCGTTTGGCCAAGAAGTTAAAGAACAGGCCTGTGTTACATGACGAGAAGTAGAATATAGGTCAGCTCGAATAGTTTTTGTTGTTGTTGTTTGGGGTTTGGGGCCTTTTCCCATTTAAATTACATGAATATAAAAATTAGAGTAAGCGTCAATCATCTTTCAGATTGAATTTGAAATTAATTGATGACTGTAACAATGTAACGTAATGCAGAATAATGTAATATAACATAATGCAATGTAACATAACAGTGTAACGTGGTGCAACAACATAATGTAACGTAACAATGTAACATGATATGATGTAATATCACATAACCTAACATAACAGCCTAATTTAATGGAATGTAACATGACATAAGATAATGTAATGTAACATAACATAGTGTAACGTGATGTTACATAATGTGACAGTGTAACAACATAACGTAGCATAACTTAATGTAACCTAACATAATAGTGTAATGTAATGGAACGTAACATAACATTATGTAACGTAATGTTACATAATGTAACAGTGTAACAACATAACATAGCCTAGCATAATGTAACCTAACATAATAGTGGAATGGAATGGAATGGAATGTAACATAACATAAGATAATGTAACATAATGCAATGTAACATGACATAGTGTAACGTAATGTTACATAATGTAACTGTGTAACAACACAATGTAGCATCACATAATATAACATAGCATAACATAACGTAGCATAACATAATGTATCTTAACATAACCTAACAGTGTAACGTAATGGAACGTAGCATAAACGTAACATAAGATAATGTAACATAATGCTGAATAATGTAATGTAACAACATAGTGTAACATAATGTAACAGTGCAACAACACATTGTAACATAATGTAATATAACATAATGTAACTTAACGTAACTTAACAGCGTAACATAATGGAATGTAACATTAACGTACCATAAGATAATGTGACATAATGCAGAATAATGTAATGTAACAACATAGTGTAACGTTATTTAACATAATGTAACAGTGCAGCAACATAATGTAACATGATGTAATACAACAATGTAA
This sequence comes from Neoarius graeffei, assembly GCF_027579695.1. NCBI lineage: Eukaryota > Metazoa > Chordata > Actinopteri > Siluriformes > Ariidae > Neoarius > Neoarius graeffei. Next base: position 36,448,270 of record NC_083574.1, on the reverse strand, counting down.
CTTAACGTAACCTAACAGCATAACGTAATGGAACGTAAATTATAATATGATAACATAACATAATGCAGAATAATGTAATGTAACATAACACAGTGTAACATTTTGTAACATAGTAACAGTGCAGCATAATGTCACATGATGTAATATAGCATAATGTAACGTAATGTAACCTAACATAACAGCATAACGTAATGGAACATAACATATGATAACGTAACATAACATAATATAAAAGATGTTTTGACCACCTTACACATCTTTTTCTGTTTCACTCACACACTTCATGTTGTATGCAGAACAGCTTAATTAATGCCTCCTCGTCAGTATGTGGAACTTGACAATAGTGTTTATTAAGTTTAGCTAAATGCATTCCTCTGCGTGAGGGAGTGAGATGCTCTCAGGGTGGTCTGCACTCTGTGCGTCTGTGTGTGTTGGGGGGATAATGGATTACCCTCTGGCTGACTGAAACACTCCGGGATTTAAACCCATGATCTGTCATTCGGGAGTGTCGGTGTCAGAGGCTCACTTTGTTCCTGTTATATCTGTTATAGCTCACTCCAAAACTGAGAGTGCATTACTGTGTATTTCTGTGAGTGCACAAGTATGTAGTAACTCTGTGTGTGTGTGTGTGTGTGTGTGTGTGTGTGTGTGTGTGTGTGTGTGTGTGTAGCCGCCTCTCCACACAGCCAGAGAAGTGGAACTCCATGTAGTGAGTTAGCAGCAACACCACCCTGCAGTCCCCAGCACATCCTCAACTGGCAGAGCGGGTAAGAGGGAGAATCAGGTTTTGGATCAAATGATAAATTATTAACGTAAAGGTCATGCTGATGTTCTTGCTGGGTTTATTTTTCATCTAAGTGGAACATCTAGATGTCATCTTTATGACCGACTGCTAAAATCTATACTCAATAAGCGGCAGTGATAAAACTGTAGTGAGCCGTCATCATATCAGTTCTAAAAAACCGACAGCAGTTTACCTAACAATCACGCCACATTTGGTTCCAGTAGACCTTCAGATAACAGCTGGTACAGTTGGAAACCCAGCATGAGTTCAGTGATGCACTTCTACCAGGTACAGGTTAAGTCTTGTCAAAAACTTGTTAGGAACATGTTCTGGGTCCCAAAATCCAATAGTGATTTATTCAATTCCTAAACTGTGATTAGGCAGTCAGTGTGAAATAGCAGGGCATGTGTACAATACTGTAATAGTGGATTTAGGTCTAATAACAGTGGCTTTGAATGTAATAACAGTGGCTGAAGGTGTAATAACATTGGCTGTAGGTGTAGTAAAAGTGGCTTTAGGTGTAATAAGTGGCTTTAGGTATAATAACTGGCTGTAGGTGTAATAACATTGGCTTTAAGTATAATAGCAGAGGCTGTAGGTGTAGTAACAGTGCCTGTAGGTGTAATGACATTGGCTTTAAGTATAATAGCAGGGGCTGTACTGTAGGTGTAATAACAGTGGCTGTAGGTGTAGTAACAGTGGCTGTAGGTGTAATAACAGTGCCTGCAGGTGTAATAACATTGGCTTTAAGTATAATAGCAGGGGCTGTACTGTAGGTGTAATAACAGTGGCTTTAGGTGTAATAACAGTGGCTGTAGCTGTAGTAACAGTGGCTGTAGCTGTAGTAACAGTGGCTGTAGCTGTAATAACAGTGGCTGTAGCTGTAGTAACAGTGGCTGTAGCTGTAATAACAGTGGCTGTAGCTGTAATAACAGTGGCTGTAGCTGTAATAATGGTGGCTGTAGCTGTAATAGCAGTGTAGGTGTAATAACAGTGGCTGTAGGTGTAGTAACAGTGGCTGTAGGTCTAATAACAGTGTATTTAGGTGTAGTAACAGTGGCTGTAGGTGTAGTAACAGTGGCTGTAGGTCTAATAATAGTGTATTTAGGTGTAATAACACTGGCTGTAGCTGTAATAACAGTGGCTGTAGCTGTAATAACAGTGGCTGTAGGTCTAATAACAGTGTATTTAGGTGTAGTAACAGTGGCTGTAGCTGTAATAACAGTGGCTGTAGGTGTAGTAACAGTGGCTGTAGGTGTAATAACAGTGGCTGTAGGTGTAATAACAGTGTATTTAGGTGTAGTAACAGTGGCTGTAGGTGTAATAACAGTGTATTTAGGTGTAGTAACAGTGGCTGTAGGTGTAATAAGTGTATTTAGGTGTAGTAACAGTGGCTGTAGCTGTAATAACAGTGTATTTAGGTGTAGTAACAGTGGCTGTAGCTGTAATAACAATGTATTTAGGTGTAGTAACAGTGGCTGTAGGTGTAATAACAGTGGCTGAAGGTGTAATAGCAGTGGCTGTAGGTGTAATAACAGTGGCTGTAGGTGTAATAACAGTGGCTGAAGGTGTAGTAACAGTGGCTGTAGGTGTAATAACAGTGGCTGTAGGTGTAATAACAGTGGCTGAAGGTGTAGTAACAGTGGCTGTAGGTGTAATAACAGTGGCTGAAGGTGTAGTAACAGTGGCTGTAGCTGTAATAACAGTGGCTGTAGCTGTAATAACAGTGGCTGTAGCTGTAATAACAGTGGCTGAAGGTGTAGTAAGTGGCTGTAGGTGTAGTAACAGTGGCTGTAGGTGTAGTAACAGTGGCTGTAAGTGTAATAACAGTGGCTGTAGGTGTAATAACAGTGTATTTAAATGTAGTAATATTTCAGTTATGTGTAATAACAGTGGCTGTAGGTGTAGTAACAGTGGCTGTAGGTGTAGTAAAGACCATGGTGGTAGTTTTAATTACATTTTTGGAGTAATAATGTTGGCGGCACGGTGGTGTAGTGGTTAGCGCTGTCGCCTCACAGCAAGAAGGTCCGGGTTCGAGCCCCGTGGCCGGCGAGGGCCTTTCTGTGTGGAGTTTGCATGTTCTCCCCGTGTCCGCGTGGGTTTCCTCCGGGTGCTCCGGTTTCCCCCACAGTCCAAAGACATGCAGGTTAGGTTAACTGGTGACTCTAAATTGAGCGTAGGTGTGAATGTGAGTGTGAATGGTTGTCTGTGTCTATGTGTCAGCCCTGTGATGACCTGGCGACTTGTCCAGGGTGTACCCTGCCTTTCGCCCGTAGTCAGCTGGGATAGGCTCCAGCTCGCCTGCGACCCTGTAGAACAGGATAAAGCGGCTACAGATAATGAGATGAGATGAGATGAGTAATAATGTTAATGAGATTTTTAAAGATTGTTGTAACGTATTTTTGAAATCGTATATTAGTGTAGATTTGTATTGTATTTTTGAAGTTGTGGATCATTATGGTTTTGCAGGGCTCCCATGGATACCAGCTGTGCTGAATGGGCCACTCTGTTGAAATAAAGTTTATCTATCTATCTAGTAATATGGCTGAGTCTGAACCCAACACTTCTCTACAGCAGAGCATTGTGCTGCACATACAGTCAGGTTGAAAAGTCCACAGACAAGTTTATTTTCACAGGTTATCAAAAATACAGTTGTGTCCACTATATTTATATATTTATTAGTCACGTAAGTGTGACACAATAATGTCTGAAAGAGCTACAAGATGGATTTGTGTTTGTGTTTTTTACACTTACTCAGTCTTTCCCAATTCCTACACACTGGCTCAGTCGACCTGTCTCATCATCTGAGAGGGTGACCCGTGCCACCTCCAAGACATAAAGCAACAGGTTTTTTTTTTTTTTTTTAAAGATGTCGATTTTACGGGTTTGTTTCGTGATCGTTAAATAAGCTCTTGCTCTCAAAAGCGGATTCAGTTGCTCAGACTCCACTGCATGGACTTGTGTCATAATAAAAACAAAGTGTATAACAGCACATCCATGTCTTAACCCTGCTCATCTTAAACACTGCTCTTCTTTCACTTCCTATCTTCAGTCACTGTTCACACAGCTGCTAACCCCTTTCTCTCTCTCTCTCTCTCTCTCTCTCTCTCTTCTTGTATCCTTTCTAACCCACTTCTGCTCGGTTTGGTCTGGGTGTGTGTTCCTGTGTGTGTTTGGTGTTTCCTTCGGGGCAGTGATACAGCTGAAAGCTCTCCTACTGAGGACCGCTCTCCCTCTCACCAAAGCACTGAGCAGTAGAGAGGTACTCTTACTTTCCTCCTCCGTCTCCACCTCTCCATTTTTCTCTTCTCCTTTCTGCACGTTGACTCGGCCTCTTTTGCACGGTTACCTTTCATGATTCTTGCCTACGGATCGTATGCTGATGAGATATTAACCACATGAATTCGCTCATGTAGTGGAATGCATCTTCCATGAGCTGGAGTAACATGCATCTCAGCTAATTAGACCTGGCCACCACTCACTGTTTCCTTCCTCATTTCTTGTCGTTTCATGCAAAAGATGGTGGTCGCATCTTTTTTTAATTTCCTTAAGGACGCCACATTGACATTCATGGACCATATAAGCTATGATGTAATATACTGGGAAGAGGTTTGGTGGTGAAATGTGGCTTGTATAGATGACTGGAAAGATGCATACTTATACTTCTGGCTGGTTGTTTAAGCGCTTGGATGAAAATTCGTTCTGAATGTCTTAGCTGCATTTTTTTTTTCTTGCATTTTATATCTAGATAATCCCGATCTGGATATAATGCCGATACTCAGGACGCATGAAATGACCTTGTGCTCTCTATGACTTTTATTGTGTCTTGAGATTTAACAGTATTTATATAGCATTGTTTTGGCATGATAAAGGAATGACCGTAATATGACTGTGTGTGTGTGTATGCTTGTTCACAGATCTTTCAGCGACAGCTGTTTCCTGAGCAGTCCCCTGTGCTCTGAGCTCGCCGACGTGCAGTGGTATGGACACGAGAAGGCCAAGCCAGGAACTCTGGTCTAAACCCGTCCCTCCATCCCTCTCCTGCTTCATCCCTTTCTTCCCGGAACAGTGTTCTCTGGGCAGATCTGTCCACAGGCTGGACCTCAACACATATATTATAGACATACTGACGGCTGGAGCCAGTACCCTTTCACCTTCTCTCTGTCTCTGTGCATATCCAGCAGTACAGTGGCTCTGGACTTTGGGATCATGGCGGTCGGACCAAACTTTGACCTTGCTGACCCTCCCACTGCGTATCGTATGAACTCTGAACTGTGACCCAGTTAGCTGCCAGCGAGTTGCTCCGTATGCACAAAACCCTTCATCCAATCCCATCGCTGGAGTGATACACCAGGGGTGTGGCCTCTCTCTCTTTTGGAGATGTGTTTGTATGCGTGCGTGCGCGCGCGCGCGTGTGTGTGTGTGTGCGCATTCTAATGAACTGCCCCATGTATGCATACTCAAACGCACACGTCAGTGTGTAATTCGAAGGAGACAGAAGATAAGGAGCACACGCACTCCTGCAGAACGTTGCTGTTGGCCATTTTGTTCTCTAACCTTCATGTGCACTGTTCTGTCGGAGTAACTACAATGAATCATACGACCCAGTCCACCGAGTGAACCATGAAGCCTGTTTCCCATTTTATAATGTTCTGTAAAAATATGTGCGTAAATAAGTGAGACCACAAGACCGCAAGATGACAAAAACACCCTCTTGGATGTGAATCATTCAATAAAAGCAGCATTATTGACATTTCTCATTTAAAAAATAGTCCTGTTAGGGATTAAACGATTTTCCAACACTTCCCAAAAGTGAGTGATGACGGAAACATGGTACTCACCGGAAACAAGCTCACTACAAAGCACTGCAATGACAACTGAATCCAGGGAATTGGACCAGTCCTGAAAATCTTTACACCACTTCGAAAGATATAGTTATAATAAATTATACATGAACATATGACAGTTGTTCATCTTGGCTGGCGTTGAGTGGTCTAGCAGATATATTCCATTCAGCTATCATGCTAGCTGAATGGAATATATCTGATATACCATGAAAAAAAGTCAGCCAATATTATTATTATTATTATACATACGCATTCTTTTCAGGTGTTCAATGTGTCTGTCTTTCAAAATTCTCTCAAAATCTTCCGTATTTAAAGGGGAACTGAAGGCAAACTTTTTAAGATCAAAATTCTATTTCTCTCATTTTATTAAATATAGGAATGCGTTTTTGATCGCTATTTTGTCGCTGCTACAGCAAGTTATGAGTGTTTGAAATACGCTCTGTAATATATCAGTCCATATGTCGAAGCAATGGGCGTAAACGAGATTCGCTGAGACTTGTGCGAGACATCGTAGGACGGAAGTAAAACGTACAGCGCAAATCAAAGTGACCGACGTCTGCCAACGTTGTCAAAAGACGCGCGCGCCCTCTTTCGAATGCTGATGTAATCAAGCCGGAAGTTTTGTTTGTTTTGATAGCGATCAGGAAAGTTTGAAAAAAGTAAGCAGTAATCGTCATTTAAACTCGTTTTTGTGCAATACTTCGTTTGGAAAACAGTTTTCAAAGTGGTGGCGCTGACACTTGACGTTTCGAAGTCTCGCACAAGTCTCGTGAAGATCGCGCGGATAAGCGACGCCTGCCAAACGAACTAAATTCAGCATGGCTAAAAACCGAATAGGCCGATAAGTCTCATCTCATCTCATTATCTGTAGCCGCTTTATCCTTCTACAGGGTCGCAGGCAAGCTGGAGCCTATCCCAGCTGACTACGGGCGAAAGGCGGGGTACACCCTGGACAAGTCGCCAGGTCATCACAGGGCTGACACATAGACACAGACAACCATTCACACTCACACCTACGGTCAATTTAGAGTCACCAGTTAACCTAACCTGCATGTCTTTGGACTGTGGGGGAAACCGGAGTACCCGGAGGAAACCCACGCGGACACGGGGAGAACATGCAAACTCCACACAGAAAGGCCCTCGCCGGCCCCGGGGCTCGAACCCAGGACCTTCTTGCTGTGAGGCGACAGCGCTAACCACTACACCACCGTGCCGCCTAGGCCGATAAGTATAATATTTAATTACAATTAGTTGCCAATACGAGTCATGATATAAGGTTACTAAAACCGAAAACGTAATTGAAGAACACGTTAATTAAGAAATAAAGCAAGTTTAAAAATGACTTCAGTTCTCCTTTAATGAATCAAACCTGGCAGCCATGTCTGTTTACAAACTGTCACAGTCGCTCGCTAGCGCAGAAGTGTTACATCTCCGACATGTGACGTCATGTTGTCTTGACAACCATGCAATATCGTAACCCATATTCAACGCTCATTCTCCATTGGGTAGAGTGACGTAATACACGTAGGATAAGCGATATGCTAACAATATTGCATGCTATCGAACCAAATGAATGAAACCTGCTAGAAGGGAATAGAACACGTTTTCATTCTATCGAAAAAGTGTCCTGTATGTATAACAATTAATCCAAGGGCATGAATGAAACTCCGTCCTCCAAAGTCCAACAATCAATAAAAAGAGGCATTGTTTCAGGAAACTCCATCTCATTAGTGTTTCAGTAGCATCGAATGAGCAAAACAGGTTAAAACCAGACACTTTTAGCTAACTAGGATATAAATTGTACTCAAAGTGCTAAAGCTCAAAATATTTTGATCACCAATAATAATAATATGAGCTCAGATTGGATCATAACACTCAAACAGGTTAGCATTAACGTAGTGGTTTCACAAACTTGAATAAACATCAGAACCAGAAATATTAATACAAAAACATGTCATTTATTAAAGTAATTACTTATAATGTACCTTTAATACGAGTGGCTTGGTTTGTTGATGTCATGACCATCCAAGAGTGCTGAACAAAGTCTAAGCTTATAGAAATACAGACACAAAGACGAGATGTCCTCTCGTTTGGTTGGTTTTTTATGCTGTCTGATTTAGACTAGAGCTGTTTACTGGGACCAGGACCCCATGGGACGTAAAAAAAAAAAAACAACATGCAAGTGAAAGGTTTTGACTTTCATGTGGGTTAGTTTAAATTAGGCTGCTCGGTAGTTGTATAGCTTGGAATTAAATTATTTGAAAAAATAAATAGAAAGTAGAACTAAAAATACAAACTGAATGAACAGGATTAAAAACAGTCCCGTGAACATCTCGAGTTGAGACCTACTAAGTCGAGACCAAGCTTATGAACTAAGGTTGTAGAACTTTTTGAGAGGACGCCAGAACATCCAGAACAGGCCACGCCTACTTTGGGTTTCTAAATATCTGAAAAATCTGAATAAGCACTAAACAAATTACAGATACAAATGGTGGCATTGTGTTCCATCAGAAACATGATCTGTTGGTGGAAGCCATGGCCTAATGGTTAGAGAAGCAGCTTTGGGACCTAAAGGTCACTGGTTTGATTCCCTGAACCTGCAGGAACGGCTGAAGTGCCCTTGAGCAAGACATCTAACCCCCAAATGCTCCCCAGGGTACGTTGTATGTTGCTCTGGATAACAGCGTCTGCTAAATGCTTGGAATGTAATGAACATGATCAATAATATAAAAGAGACTATTCATCTCATCTCATTATCTCTAGCCGCTTTATCCTGTTCTACAGGGTCGCAGGCAAGCTGGAGCCTATCCCAGCTGACTACGGGCGAAAGGCGGGGTACACCCTGGACAAGTTGCCAGGTCATCACAGGGCTGACACATAGACACAGACAACCATTCACACTCACATTCACACCTACGGTCAATTTAGAGTCACCAGTTAACCTAACCTGCATGTCTTTGGACTGTGGGGGAAACCGGAGCACCCGGAGGAAACCCACGCGGACACGGGGAGAACATGCAAACTCCGCACAGAAAGGCCCTCGCCGGCCACGGGGCTCGAACCCGGACCTTCTTGCTGTGAGGCAACAGCGCTAACCACTACACCACCGTGCCGCCCTAAAAGAGACTATTGTGGCTTTAAAATCATTTCCGCTGATCCTGATAGGGCTGTGGAATGTCATTCTGGCAAAGTGATAAACTGATCAAGCCCTAAAAGAAAACTGAAGCAGAAACGTGTTGCGTTTGTGTGTGTTGTCATTGCAGGGCTGCGTGTTGACTTGTAAAGACTCACCAGTTGGCGTCAGTCTCAATCGTTATTGCAAAGCGTGATGAGTTTGAGGATTGTGGTCTCCTTGTATTTGTCTTTTTTTTTCATTTATCTGCATTTCATTTAGAAGTTCTGTCAGTTATCATACAATAGCTGTAAAGTTTCCCAAAAGCCATGTGGTGCCATATTTGATCTGCTGTTTTAGGGGAAACTCCTCCCAGAACGCTCGCTGTGTGTTAGTTTAACCTTCTCAGACGCTGAATGCTGAAGTACTGTATGTGCCACTGACTCTGTCGCTCTCTCTCTCTCTCTCTCTCGGGCAGCTCCACCAGCCTGCTAGCCGCCATGGTGCTCTGAGCCTCTACTGTACTGTACACCGATAAATTACAAATCCCGTAAGCCCTCTGCTCTGAGCCCACAAAACAAATAATCCTCATACCTGGCATCTTCAACATAGGGACCTTATTTTTTACAGTTTCCTTTCTGACGTACTGAGTTTTTCTGGACTGCATGCAGTTAACACCAGACTGTTCGTACTCTGGTCAGTGACTGGGTGAAACTATAAGAGCACAACGTAAAGGGGCACACATCATACACAAGACAGACACTCACCAACAAACTTTCTCTTTAATTGATCTTACCTCTGTGCCATTTCCAGACACAGCCTCAGCATTCCAGTATACGAGCAGAATACACACCTCGGTCCTGAAAGCGGAGAAACCTCCACGCTCACCGTAGGCTCTCGGACAGAGAGGGAAAAAAGAAAACGCGTGGTGTTTTTTGTTCTTCTAAGCAGCGAGATTTTAACATGAAACGATGGTGCTCTTCTTCTCAATCTGTCTCATGTGACGAGGAAACACGGCAAGCCATACAATAACGACCACGTCTATATACTACACATTCCACATGCTACGACATCACACACACTCGGAAATGGACCCTCTGCAGCAAAGGAGTTAGAGATATCTAAAAGCACACCCTGTTTTTTTTTTTTAAAGTATACATATTTCCATTACTATAGTGTAAGTGCATTATGTGCCACCAGACCCTTCGTAAACAGTCCACACCAAACACCCTGCAATGTGAAATCAATTGTTGTTTGTATGTTAATTTTAGGGATGCAAATTCAGCCTCTTACCCAGAATAGTGTAATGCTGCCTCTTTTCCAGGCCTGAATGGTGGCCCATAAGGGCAAAACGTGTAAACAAATAAAAAAATGTAACAGCAAATCAGAAAACACATCAACAGAAGTAAAAAATGTCATGACAAATGAGACTATATAGATGTCACAGTGATTTGCGCTAGCTCTTTCAAACTGGGATGTCTGGTCACCGTACCCTACAGATCCGGAACGGTAAGAGATACAGAATGATGCTTAGTGAGGAAAAGTTGCGCCCTGCCGCCCTGAACAAAATAAAAAAGACTGATTGAAAAAATCATGAAAAGTGACAGAGTTATAAGTGATTGAAAAAAAAATCCTGTTTTTTTTTTTTAATGGATCATTCCAGATCAGTGATCCAGATCAGCACCAAAAGTCATAGCAACGTAATTCAGCCCAGACGTATTCTTCATGTGGAATTTGGTGATGATCAGTTGAAAACTGAAGGAGAAATAGCATCCTAAAAACATTACGAGAAGAAAGTAGAAAGATCCTGAGAGTAATGAGAGTAACGATTTGCACCAGCGCTGCTCGCACAAATTAAAACTGAAACAAAACTAAAAATATGACAGCAAATCAGAAACAAGACTAAAAACGCTACAGCGAACTCAGAAACCGTATCGACAAAACTAAAACATAAAAACAAATCAGAAATGAAACTAAAATCAGAACTACAGTCGCGACGGCAAACCAGAAACAAGACTAAAGACGCAACAGGAAACAGAAATCAGAAAACGCGACAGAAAAACTAAAAACAACAGTAAAATCACATCAGCATGAACACAAACTGCAAAGGGGCGGTGCTTCACATGCTCGTTTCTGATTGGACACGGCCTGTGATTATCAAAAAGAAAACCAATTGCACTTTTTCAGTCTGTTAGCTCGTTAGCCTAGCATCAGTAATTGAATGCGAACTTTGTTATTATCGTGAGGAGTTCAGTTCTCCTGAGTAAGCCGTTTCATACGAAAGCCTTTGATTCAAAAACATCAACAGGAACAAAAGCATGAGTAGATTAATTTCATATTTCCTCGAACTGTAAACATCTTCCAACGCTCAGTTTTCGACCATCAGTAGGACTGACGGATGCTGTAGCCAATCAGCAACAAGTCGGTCATGTGTTTTAAGGACCTCTGTTTCTGGTTAAGGTGTTTTCTGATTTGCTAATGCAGTTTTTGTTGGGTTTTTTTTTTGTCTTTTCTGATTTGTTTTTGCATTTTTGGTTTGTTCATGTGCGTCTTGTACATCCAGGTCATCGTAGGCTTGAGTTCAAACTCAAACCCAAACGACGGTTCAGAGGCAAATTCAGGTGTCTGGCGTTAAAACGAACCCGTAGAAACAGAGCTGAAGACATCCGTAACCGTCTCCTTCCCACAGTGCTGTGATTCAGGCCTCATGCGTATCTCCACTGAGGAAACGTCGATTCTCTCCTCGTGCCCTTCTTCCTACCTGTATTTAATAACAAGCCTAAACCTTTTATACAAAAGAATAAACTAACACATTTATCAACCTATATGGAAAAGGACTATGGAAACCTACCTGTCTGGGTTATTTTACAAGAAGTAGAAGAAGAAAAAAAAAACTGAAGAAATGTTCAGATGTTTTAATATTTTTTTTAATCAAACAGTATTTGTTTTATTTCCATTTTTCTTTTTCAATATGTCAGGACAAAGTAACCCTTTCAGGTGCTACAGGATGACCAGTTACTGCGTTGTTTCCTAGCTGTAGACTTTTCCTAACCGTTGTCAATAGTTTTAATACGAGTCGTGCGAAAATGAAGGATGTTAGTTACTAAACCGTGTCGCTCACTCCCTCATTCCTGACAATAGAGCATGTTTTCCTCACTTTATGGAGTTCAAATCAAAAATAACCGCACATGTTATAACGGTGTTGTAGAAAAACAAATGTGGAGTTGTTGGCGAGAATAACAACGAATTCCACAGTTAATTTATTCTTTTTCTATTAAGAATTTGTATAGTAACTTTACATTTTTCAAAAACCGTGTTGTTGGCAACTGAATCTGAATTTTCCAGATGAGAAATGTGGTGGTTCTTGAGATTATGAAAATAAATTATTGCTGAATGTTCTCTAAACCTGAGTGTGACTTTTCTTTTCTTAGGATTCAGTGTTTTGGGGATTTCATAAAGAAATGACAAAATAAAAGTAATTAATATGGTACGAGCATGTAAAGTGCAGAATATTACGAATGCTTAATGTGTAAAAGTCATTATTATTCATCAGAGAAGCGCGAGAGGAAGAGCCTTCTCCTTCTTCAGCCCATTCCCCAAGGTCATACTGAAATGACTTTCTTCATGAATATTAATTAGGGAAATTGTACATATGAAAATGTAATGACTGTTGAGAGAAGATGGTGTCTGGATGTGTTGCTGGGTTTGAAGGGGAAAACGAACCCCAGCATGCTTTGATCCTAATTAAAATGTTCTAACCATTTTCCCCCAGGCAGTGTGTTATAATATTGGGCTTTCTTTAATTCATTTGTGCAGAAGGTTTACACACTGCTGGAGTGAATCTGGAGCAGTCTGTGTCGTAAAACCATTGGGTCTGAATCGGAGAATCGGAGAATCTGACACAAACCAGGAAGAAATGCTGGAGTGTTTGTAAATTTGGTCACAATGTACTGTATGTTCCAGCAAACACTGTCAAATACTTTCACAGAGAGAAAAAAAAAAGCATGACATGATAAAAAATAAACAAACAAAAACGAATGAGAATTAATGCCACGAAACCAGAAGAAACGCTGGCAGCATTTTCACTGTAAAAAATTTTTCAAACTGGTTAAACTTAGATGCAAAAGTTCAACTGCAGCCTTAAAGACCTGAGTAAACTCAACTGAAAGATAACCTTTGTCAAGACCAGGCTTGTAGTACTTGAGTCCGATTTGTGCCCTAATTTTAAGGACTCGTGACTTGACTTGGACTTGAGCACTGATGACTCGGACTTGGACTTGTACATTAACTGCATTCAGACTTGTAAATTGGAGACGAGGACTTGGATTTTGTCTTTATTTTTTGTAACACACCATAATAATAAGATATTTATATCTACATTGATTTTTATACTAATTTCGTGCAAGAGAATGCACATACGTCATGTTCAGGAACAAACTAACGTTAAAGGTGCTAAAATGCCTGGAGAGAAGCCCCTAGGATTGTCTGCTTGCTTGTACAGACTTCTCGTGCAGTGGGGAAAAATGCACTGCTATGTGTTCCATATGTAGAAGAAGAGACAAGGAGACAACGGGGACAACCTCGAACTTCAATCGTCATTCGGTAAGACTCCACCCAGAGAAGGAAGCGACACGCTGTGTTCATTGGTCTGTTGATAGCGGGGTTTGCTTGCTGAGCGATGAACTAGCTAGTGTTAACCCTCTCTCATGTTATTTACCGTGTTGATAGTGGGCGGGGCTTGCTGAGCGATGAACAAGCTTTTTATTTGGAGCCTATTAACTAAAATGGGGCAGTAACGTTAGTCCAACACAGTAGCAGAGACGCTTTCACATAAAGGCAGCAACAGCCACCGTCAAATGGTGCAGTTAGAGTCCTGTTCTTGGAGTCGACTCGAAATTTTCTTTAATGATTTGGACTCGACTCGGACTTGAACACTGGGGATTCAAGACTGGAATCGGACTCGAGGTTTAGTGACTCGACTACAGCACTGTTCCAGACCATAGACTGTAAAAATAATGGACAAAGCCTCAGTCACGTCACTCATAGGATTTCTGAAGAGCGGCTTTGAAGCTCAAATAAGGAGGTTATGGGCGTCGCCATCTTAGCAGCATCTGACCCTGCCTAACTCCCAGCTAGTTCATAAATGGAGAAAGGGGCGGGGATAGTGAAGCCTGGCTGCTGGAATAGTACAGCTGGAACACACCTACTAACCTCGAAGCTAATAAGCTAGCTATGCAAGCTAGCCAACAAGCTACTGGCTAAACTAAAAGAAGCCGTTCCATTAGATACAGACCAGAACCTCAACAGCTGGTTTACAAAAGAAAAAAATCACTGGGCGTGTCAACGTCCGATAACATATTTGATCAAGGAGTGTCATCTTTTCAATATTAATAATTGTTAATAGAAGCAACATTAGCGATAATATTTTATTGATAATAATAGGGTAATTTATTACTAGCACAGGTAATTGGAATGAAGCTGGATGCTTCATCAGTGACATTGCTCCTGGACAGGTATGTAAACTCAACCTGTAGAAAGCTGTAAATTACTGTTTTTGAAACATCTGCTTTACATAATGAATAATACACAGATACCCATTTATCACACAGAGAGCCAGGTAATGAAATCATTGGATGGATTACATCTGTATGTAATGCTAGCTAACGCCTGTGCAGCTAACAATGCTAACACTGGAGGTAACAGCGAGGGGGCAGTAAAGTTTAGAAATTCATTACAAAGAAAAACAGGACAGTGAAGACACTCTTGACCGTTGTCTTAAATCAGTATCTGCTGAAGTAGTGCTATAACTTGGCTCTTTATACAGTAAATAGCTGAATGGGCAAAAAGAAAGGGATAAAATGCTACCACCATCAGCTATCTCACACATGCAGCACACAAACACACACTATACTCTGACGCCCACGGCTGTAACAAAGAAAAGTACTTGTGTAGCGTGAATGAATGATCTGGATAAGTAATAGTTTTTAAGCACCAAATACAATAAACTGACGCTTATCTATGAGTTTGGATTCTGCAAACAGAAAAAAAAAGATCTCGGATTTTTAAGGACGCATGCATATTTTGCTGAGTTAATTATGCATACTCATTATGCATGCTGACATTTTTAGTATGCTTACTTACTGATGTATACATTTTTGAAATAATTAATCCTTATTTTGTGACTTATTTTGCTCTTTTTGGCTTCAGCAATAATCCTGCACTTGCTTCCAAACTACAGTCCGTGCCTCAGCACTCAGCAGAGTCCTGAAACACATCAGTAAGACTCGAAATAAATACTGCAGTCAACGTCAGAGAAACTAATCCACAAAACATGAGACAAATTAGATTCTTACAACATAATAAATAACTCAGAAACAAGCCAGGATCAGGAGGTGTACCGGTAGGACAGCACAAGGATGAAGCGGTTCCTGAAAGTGAGTGTCTGTGTGATAAATTCTTGATTGTGTATCCATAATAAAGTATAACTGTGGCAGTGGGGGCGTGGTCAAGCGCCGGTCTGTGACAGGAGGGCGGAGTCTGGTAAGGTAAGTGGCAGAATCACTACACCTGAGGTCAATTAACCTGCGTTTGTGTGTGTCTTCCCAGTGACCACGCCCTACTTAAGGAGGGAGAGCGAGAGCAGAGAGCTGATCCCCGAACCAGATGCCGGGTGTGTGTGTGTGTGTCTGTGTTAGTCACTGATGTTTCACTGAAAAGTGTGGCAATAAAAGCTTTGTTTACGAACCTGATCTCTGTCCTGCCGTCCTCTGTGCTCCACCCTTCGTTAGAACTGTTACAGTGGTGCTGAAACCCAGGACCTGGAGCGCAGCAGCCGATCAGCCCCATGGAGTCCTCCCTGTTCGCCGAACTGGTCCACGCCCTCGCCACGGCCCAGCAAAGCCAGCACCAGGCACTAGTCACCCTCCGAAAGGAACAGGAACAGCGCTTCGAGGCCCTGGTGCTGGCCCAGCAAGAAGATGGTGAGGTGTTTCGGCACCTCCTCGCGTCGGCGGGGTCCACCAGCGCTCCCACCGCGGGCCCGTCCCCCCTCACCCTAACCAAGATGGGCCCACAGGACGACCCTGAGGCATTTATCACGCTCTTCGAGCAAGTCGAGGAGACCTCGGGGTGGCCGATGGAGCAGCGTGCGGCGCGCCTCCTCCCCCTGCTAACGGGAGAGGCGCAGCTGGCCGCGCTACAGCTCCCCGCCGACCGCTGGCTGGCCTACGCGGACCTCCGCCAGGCCGTCCTCCAGCATGTGGGGCGCACCCCTGAGCAGGAGCGTCAGCGCTTCCGCGCTTTGCGCTTGGAGGAAGTCGGCTGGCCGTTCGCGTTTGGCCAGCAACTCCGGGACGCCTGCTGGCGGTGGTTGAGGGCCGACAACCGCGACGCCGAGGGGATCATCGACCAGGTGGTACTGGAGCAATTCGTCGCTCACTTGCCAGCAGGAACCGCGGAGTGGGTCCAGTGCCACCGCCCGGTGTCGCTGGATCAGGCAATCGAGCTGGCAGAGGACCATATGGCGGCTGTCCCGGTGGCAGGACAGCAGACAGCCTCTTCTCTCCTCTCCTCTTCTCTCTCTCCCTCTCCTCCTGTGTCTCGTTCTCGCCCCATTCCCCCGCCATGGAGGCGGGGGCCAGCGCCACCTGTGCCGGCCCACCACACCCGCGGTGCCGGCCCGCCACACCCGCGGTGCCCTCCCGTTTCTCCCTTCTGTGTCTGTCTCTCCCCCCCCTCAGGTGAGTGAGCCCCAGAACACAGGTGCAGAGAGGAAGACCGGGCCAGTTTGCTGGCGCTGCGGGGAGCCGGGCCACCTCCAACAACAGTGCACGGTAATGGAGGTGGGCGCGGTGGTTCAGATCCCCAACGTGCCAGGAGCCGCCCTCGATCGGGCCGGAGCGTATCGCATACCGGTGAGTATTCAAGGGGATACATATCAGGCGTTGGTGGATTCTGGTTGTAATCAGACCTCAATTCACCAAAGCCTGGTGCAAAATGAGGCATTGGGGGGAGCACAGGGGGTGAAGGTGTTGTGTGTGCACGGGGACGTTCACAGCTACCCTTTGGTGTCGGTCCACATTTTTTTCCGAGGGGAAAAATTTATAGTGAAGGCGGCGGTTAATCCTTGCCTTGCCCGCTCTATAATTTTGAGGACTGATTGGCTGGGATTTCGGGATTTAATGACACACTTAGTGAAGAGTGGGTCCTGCCATTTAACAGGGGGAGGTCCCGGTGTCGCTTTGGTGGGAGCAGCTGTCGCAGAGCCGTCTACATCATCTCCGCGTCAGAATGAGGAGCCGCTGGCCCCTCCTCTCTCTGTTGGGGAATCCCTCACGGATTTCCCATTAAAGCAGTCGCGAGACGAGACTCTGCGGCATGCGTTTGACCAAGTGAGAGTAATCGATGGTCAAATGCTCCAGCCGAGTGCCACCCCGTCCTTCCCCTACTTCGCGATTATGAAGGATAGATTATACCGAGTGACGCAGGACACTCAAACTAAAGAGCAAGTCACGCAGCTTTTAATTCTGAAGAGCCGCCGGGAATTGGTATTCCAGGCGGCTCACTTTAATCCCATGGCTGGACACTTAGGGCAGGATAAGACACTAGCCCGAATAACGGCCCGATTCTATTGGCCGGGGATTCACGGCGATGTCCGTAAGTGGTGTACGGCGTGCTGCGAATGCCAGTTAGTAAATCCAGCGGCCATTCCAAAAGCGCCTTTGCGCCCTCTACCGTTAATCGAGACCCCGTTCGAAAGAATTGGGATGGATCTCGTCGGGCTATTAGATCGGTCAACATGAGGGTACCGCTTTACAGTATATTAGTTCTGGTGGACTATGCAACGCGATACCCGGAAGCCGTGCCTCTTCGCAATATCTCAGCACGCAGTATTGCGGAGGCACTCTTCCACGTCATCTCCCGAGTTGGAATCCCGAAAGAGATTCTGACTGATCAAGGCACCTCGTTTATGTCACGAACACTGAACGAACTGTATGGGTTGTTGGGTATTAAGCCGATCCGCACCAGCGTGTATCACCCACAAACGGACGGTTTAGTTGAACGGTTTAATCGTACACTCAAGAACATAATTAAAAAATTCGTAAGTGAGGACGCACGTAACTGGGATAAATGGCTCGAACCCTTGTTATTTGCAGTGCGAGAGGTCCCCCAAGCCTCCACGGGGTTCTCCCCGTTTGAATTATTATATGGGCGTAAGCCGCGCGGCATTTTAGATGTGCTGCGGGAAAATTGGGATGAGGGACCTTCACCAAGTAAAAACGAAATTCAATACGTTATTGACCTGCGTGCAAAACTCCACACACTCATGCACCAAACCCAGGAGAATTTGCGGCAGGCCCAAGAACGGCAAACCCGCCTGTATGACAAGGGTGCGCGCCTTAGAGAGTTCGCACCGGGAGATAAAGTACTCGTACTGTTGCCCACATCGAGCTCTAAATTAGTCGCCAAGTGGCAAGGACCCTTTGAGGTCACACGGCGAGTCAGGGACGTCGACTATGAGGTGAGGCGAACGGACAGGGGTGGGGCACTACAGGTTTACCACCTCAACCTACTCAAACTCTGGAACGAGGAGGTCCCCGTGGCGTTGGTGTCGGTGGTTCCGGAGAAGGCGGAGCTGGGGCCGGAGGTTCAAAAGGGAACATTGGCATCACGTACCTCTCCAGTCCCCTGTGGAGACCACCTCTCCCCGACCCAACTCGCGGAGGTTGCCCAGTTGCAGACTGAGTTTTCGGACGTGTTCTCGCCCCTGCCCAGCCGCACCAACCTCATAGAGCATCACATAGAGACGCCCCCAGGGGTGGTAGTGCGTAGCCGCCCTTACAAGCTACCTGAACACAAGAAAAAAGTGGTTCGGGAAGAACTCGAGGCCATGCTCGAAATGGGCATCGTCGAGGAGTCCCACAGTGACTGGAGCAGCCCGGTGGTCTTGGTACCCAAGGCCGACGGGTCGGTCCGGTTCTGTGTGGACTATAGAAAAGTCAACGCGGTGTCTAAATTCAACACGTACCCAATGCCTCGTATTGATGAGTTGCTCGATCGACGAGGCACTGCTCGTTTTTATTCGACGCTGGATTTAACAAAGGGATATTGGCAGATCCCCTTGACTCCACTATCCCGAGAAAAAATGGCCTTTTCCACACCGTTCGGTTTACACCAATTCGTCACACTTCCGTTCGGGCTGCTTGGGGCGCCTGCTACATTTCAGCGGCTGATGGACAGGGTCCTCCGCCCCCACGCCACCTATGCGGCCGCCTACCTCGATGGCATTATCATCTATAGTAATGACTGGCCAAGGCATCTCGAACATCTGAGGGCCGTCCTTAGGTCGCTGAGGCGAGCGGGTCTCACAGCCAACCCGAAGAAGTGTGCAATTGGGCGGGTGGAAGTACGGTATCTGGGCTTCCACTTGGGCAACGGACAGGTGCGTCCCCAAATTAACAAGACCGCAGCAATTACGGCCTGCCCGAGGCCCAAGACCAAAAAGGGGGTGAGACAGTTCCTGGGGCTGGCTGGCTATTATCGGAGGTTTATACCTAATTATTCGGACGTCACCAGCCCGCTGACTGATCTCACTAAAAAGGGGGCACCAGATCCGGTCCAGTGGATGGAGCAATGCCAGCGGGCTTTTTCTGAGGTAAAGGCCGCACTTTGTGGGGGGCCACTTTTACACTCCCCTGACTTTTCTCTCCCCTTTATATTACAGACGGATGCATTGTACAGAGGGCTGGGGGCTGTTTTGTCCCAGGAGGTGGAGGGGGAGGACCGCCCGGTCCTATACATCAGTAGGAAGCTGTCGGTGTGTGAGGGGCACTACAGCACAATAGAAAAAGAGTGTCTGGCAATCAAGTGGGTGGTCCTTGCCCTCCGTTACTACCTGCTGGGGCACCCTTTCACCCTCTGTTCAGACCATGCGCCCCTCCAGTGGCTCCACTGCATGAAGGATGCCAACGCGCGGATCACCCGTTGGTATCTGGCACTCCAACCCTTTAATTTCAAGGTGGTCCACAGGCCGGGGGCGCAGATGGTCGTGGTGGACTTCCTCTCCTGTCGGGGGGGGGGGGGAGTCGGCTACAGGCCGGACAGCCGCCCGGCCTGAGTCGGGTGGTGGGGGTATGTGGCAGTGGGGGCGTGGTCAAGCGCCGGTCTGTGACAGGAGGGCGGAGTCAGGGAAGGTAAGTGGCAGAATCACTAAACCTGATGTCAATTAACCTGTGTTTGTGTGTGTCTTCCCAGTGACCGCGCCCTACTTAAGGAGGGAGAGTGAGAGCAGAGAGCTGATCCCCGAACCAGACGCCGTGTGTGTGTGTGTGTGTCTGTGTTAGCCACTGATGTTTCACTGAAAAGTGTGGCAATAAAAGCCTTGTTTACGAACCTGATCTCTGTCCTGCCGTCCTCTGTGCTCCACCCTTCGTTAGAACTGTTACAATAACCTTTAAATGAGCAAAATGAACATATTTTGATTTAAGCATGAATTATACAACCCCGATTCCAAAAAAGTTGGGATAAAGTACAAATTGTAAATAAAAACGGAATGCAATGATGTGGAAGTTTCAAAATTCCATATTTTATTCAGAATAGAACATAGATGACATATCAAATGTTTAAACTGAGAAAATGTATCATTTAAAGAGAAAAATTAGGTGATTTTAAATTCCATGACAACAACACATCTCAAAAAAGTTGGGACAAGGCCATGTTTACCACTGTGAGGCATCCCCTTTTCTCTTTACAACAGTCTGTAAACGTCTGGGGACTGAGGAGACAAGTTGCTCAAATTTAGGGATAGGAATGTTAACCCATTCTTGTCTAATGTAGGATTCTAGTTGCTCAACTGTCTTAGGTCTTTTTTGTCGTATCTTCCGTTTTATGATGCGCCAAATGTTTTCTATGGGTGAAAGATCTGGACTGCAGACTGGCCAGTTCAGTACCCGGAACCTTCTTCTATGCAGCCATGATGCTGTAATTGATGCAGTATGTGGTTTGGCATTGTCATGTTGGAAAATGCAAGGTCTTCCCTGAAAGAGACGTCATCTGGATGGGAGCATATGTTGCTCTAGAACCTGGATATACCTTTCAGCATTGATGGTGCCTTTCCAGATGTGTAAGCTGCCCATGCCACATGCGCTAATGCAACCCCATACCATCAGAGATGCAGGCTTCTGAACTGAGCGCTGATAACAACTTGGGTCGTCCTTCTCCTCTTTAGTCCGAATGGCACGGCGTACTTGATTTCCATAAAGAACTTCAAATTTGGATTCGTCTGACCACAGAACAGTTTTCCACTTTGCCACAGTCCATTTTAAATGAGCCTTGGCCCAGAGAAGACGTCTGCGCTTCTGGATCGTGTTTAGATATGGCTTCTTCTTTGAACTATAGAGTTTTAGCTGGCAGCGGCTGATGGCACGGTGAATTGTGTTCACAGATAATGTTCTCTGGAAATATTCCTGAGCCCATTTTGTGATTTCCAATACAGAAGCATGCCTGTATGTGATGCAGTGCCGTCTAAGGGCCCGAAGATCACGGGCACCCAGGATGGTTTTCCGGCCTTGACCCTTACGCACAGAGATTCTTCCAGATTCTCTGAATCTTTTGATGATATTATGCACTGTAGATGATGATATGTTCAAACTCTTTGCAATTTTACACTGTCGAACTCCTTTCTGATATTGCTCCACTATTTGTCGGCACAGAATTAGGGGGATTGGTGATCCTCTTCCCATCTTTACTTCTGAGAGCCGCTGCCACTCCAAGATGCTCTTTTTATACCCGGTCATGTTAATGACCTATTGCCAGTTGACCTAATGAGTTGCAATTTGGTCCTCCAGCTGTTCCTTTTTTGTACCTTTAACTTTTCCAGCCTCTTATTGCCCCGTCCCAACTTTTTTGAGATGTGTTGCTGTCATGAAATTTGTAAATGTCTCACTTTCGACATTTGATATGTTGTCTATGTTCTATTGTGAATACAATATCAGTTTTTGAGATTTGTAAATTACTGCATTCCGTTTTTATTTACAATTTGTACTTTGTCCCAACATTTTTGGAATTGGGGTTGTATATTTATATATTATATGGACATGAGTGTTTTCCTGGGAAATACGCCGCTCGTATTTTTCATACGAGCTCCATCGAGGACATGGAGAACCAAAACCGTGACATAAATCTCTATATGTCACTCGTGAGGAAATCGATAAATTGTTTTGATAAATTTGTGTACTTTTTGTTTGTGAATGTGTCAATATAATAAAAAGAACATCACATGCTGGCTTGAAGATATGAAGTTTATCCTCTCATGTTGAAAAAAAATCATATTTTTCATACGAAATACATTGTGGATCTGAGTGACATATTTAAATAATATTGGCTGGTGTTGAGTGGTCTCTCAGATATATTCCATTCAGCTAGCATGATATTGAATGAGTCAAAGATGAGTAGCTGAATGGAATATATCTGATAGACCATGAAAAAAGCCAGCTAATATTATTATTATTATTATTATTATTATTATTATTATAATACATAGACATTCAATGGAACAATTATAGATTTTACAAAAAGTTAAGAACAAGGGGGTAACGTACCAATATTGAATGCTGATCGAATGTAATTCAATGTTCTGTCAATCCAATGTACTGTACAAAGTCAAAGTTCTAACAATAAAAATGGTACAAGTCCAAAAAGCCTGAACAACAACCCAACTTACATACAAGCGGTATCCAGGTTGACAGTTCAAGTTCAAAGTTACTTTTGGCTGTAGTTCATTGTTACATTGCAGTTGTTCAAAACAAAAGGGCTTTGCTGAGTGAAGTCCTCTTGTAAAAGTCTCCGTCACTTTTCCTCACCTCCAAGTAGAACTTTGACAATATTTCTGCTATTGCTCTCTTTTCCAGTTTTTCGATGTCCGTTGGTATGTTTTTCTCTTGTAAATATGCCTGAAGAATATCCAGTGAAGTTTTGGTAGCCTTTCAGGTGTTCAGCGCGTCTTTCTCTTTAAATCTTCCGCTTTTAATGAAGCAAACCTCACGGCCATGTTTGTGAACAAACTGTCAGTCACTCACTACTGTGGAAGTTTTACATCTCTGACGTGTCTCTTTTCCAGTTTTTCCATGTCCATTGGTATGTTTTTCTCTTGTAAATACAGTGTCTTGCAAAAGTATTCATCCCCCTTAGTGTTTGTCCTGTTTTGTCACATTACAAGCAGGAATTAAAATGGATTGTTGGAGGGTTAGCACCATTTGATTTACACAACATGCCTCCAACTTTATAGGTGCAAATTGTTGTTTTATTGTGACACAAACAATAATTAAGATGAAAAAACAGAAATCTGGAGTGTGCATAGGTATTCACCCCCTTTCATATGAAAGCCCTAAATAAGAGCTGGTCCAACCAATTCACTTCATAAGTCACATAATTAGTTGATTAAGATCCACCTGTGTGCAATCAAAATGTCGCATGATCTGTCACATGATCTCTGTATAAATCAACCTGTTCTGGAACGACTCTGACTCTGCAACACTACGAAGCAAGCGACATGAAAACCAAGGAGCCTCCAAACAGGTTAGAGACAAAGTTGTGGAGAAGTATAGATCAGGGTTGGGTTATAAAAAATATCCCAAACTTTGAATATCCCAGGGAGCACCATTAAATCCATTATAGCACAATGGAAAGACTAGGGCAGCACTACAAACCTGACAAGAGAAGGCCGCCCACCAAAACTCACAGACCGGGCAAGGAAGGCATTAATCAGAGATGCAACAAAGACACCAAAGATAACACTGAAGGAGCTGCACAGATCCACAGCGGAGATGGGAGTATCTGTCCATAGGACCACTTTAAGCCGTACACTCCACAGAGTGGGGCTTTATGGAAGAGTGGCCAGAAAAAAGCCATTGCTTCAGAAAACCTGTTTGGAGTTTGCCCAACAGCATGTGGCAGACTCCCCAAACACATGGAAGAAGATTCTCTGGTCAAATGAGACTAAAATTGACCTTTTTGGCCATCATGGTAAATGCCCTGTGTGGCGCAAACCCAACACCCTGAGAACATCATTCCTACAGTGAAGCGTGGTGGTGGCAGCATCATGCTGTGGGGATGTTTTTCCTCTGCAGGGACAGGAAAGCTGGTCAGGAGTGAAGGAAAGATGGATGGCATTTAATACAGGGTAATTCTGGAGGAAAACCTGTTTGAGTCAGCCAGAGGGTTGAGACTGGGACCAAGGTTCACGTTCCAGCAGGACAATGACCCTAAACATACTGCTAAAGCTACACTGGAGTGGTTTAAAGGGAAACATTTAAATGTCTTGGAATGGCCTAATCAAAGCCCAGACCTCAATCCAATTGAGAATCTGTGGCATAACTTGGAAGATTGCTGTACACCATCGCAACTCATTTAACTTGAAGGAGTTGAAGCAGTTTTGCCTTGAGGAATGGGCAAAAATCCCACTGGCTAGATGTGCTAAGCTAATAGAGACATACCCCAAGAGACTTGCAGCTGTAATTGCAGCAAAAGGTGGCTCAACAACGTATTGACTTTGGGGGGTGAATACCTATGCACACTCCAGATTTCTGTTTTTTTTTCATCTTATTGTTTGTGTCACAATAAAACAATTTTCACCTTTAAAGTGGTAGGCATGTTGTGTAAATCAAATGGTGCTAACCCCCCAAAAATCCATTTTAATTCCAGCTTGTAATGCAACAAAACAGGACAAACACCAAGGGGGATGAATACTTTTGCAAGACACTATATGTGTGAAGAATATATAACGAAGTTTTGGTAGCCTTTCGGATGTTCAGCATGTCTTTAGTTTCAGTTTATTTATTTAGTGCTTAAACCTAGCACTGAATTAACCCCGTCTTCTCTCTCTCCCAGCTGACAAAGAAATGATTGTGTGCATGCGCAACAGAAAAGTTTTGTCATTGGATCTTTGCGTGTGACATCGTGTTGTCTTGACAACGTGCAATATTATAACAATACTGCATGCTCATTCTCCATTGGGGAGAGTGACGTAATACATGGAGGATAAGTGATATGATAATATTGCATGCCATCAATAAACCCACTAGAAGGGAATAGAATACACGCTTTTATTCCATGGAAAAAGTTACTCGTATGTATAATATTTCCTGGTATCTCACTCCGATGACATCACTCCTAGTGTTTTCCTGCTGATTTGATGTGCGTTGCCAAAATGGCAAACCAGTTCAAAGTCTTTTGATTAACTTGCATTTTTTTTTTGTAAATGTGTCCATATAATATAAAGTTTAAAAGGAAGTTTATCTTCTCGTGTTGAAAATATTTTCACTCATTCACGAGTATGTTCACCACTCGAAGATAAACTTAATATCTTTGAGCAAACATGTAATTTCCTCTCTCTATTATATATAGACATATGCCCATATCTATCAGCAGATGCTCTTGTCCAGAGCGACATACAACATACCCAGAGAAGCGAACTGGGGAACAGTTGGGGATTAGATGCCTTGCTCAAAGGTACTTCAGCCATTCCTGCTAGTCCAGGGAATTGAACCAGCGACCTTTTAGTCCCAAAGCTGCTTCTCTACCTTTAGGCCGTGGCTTATTGCATTGCTGAAGGAATACATTACAAAATCTACATGAACCTTTTTCACGTCTAATCTCAGTGATTTACCCAGTTTTACTAGGTTTATTCTGAAGTTTATGTCCATTTTAACAACAGTTATATCACTTGATATTGCTTGGTTGATTGAGGTCAGTGTACTTTACTGGAGGTTTTTAGGACCCTGTGGCCTCGTGATAATAGCTCTAAGTTCTTGGTTCGTCATTTAGATGAGTGTGCGTGTGTGTTTGCACCAGCTGTTGAGACATTGCCAACATCCACAATTTTGTCATCATACACATATCGGCTCATTTAAACCAAATTTTCACCGTTTTATTGGTTTTCAGGTCGATTTACTGTATTTGCCTGCTCATTGTTACCAATTGACCAATCAAGCATCCAATTCATCATCAGGTCATTCTTAAAAAAAAAAAGAAAGAAAAATCTGTCCTCAGTGTAAAAATAAAGCTGCTGAATATTAAAGTTTTTACACACACTCAGCCCGGTTCCCTTTAAAACTTGAGGTTTCCAAACCTTTGGGGTAAACAACCTCAAATGGGCATTATGAAGTTTCAGTGACCCCAAGCCTTGGCCACGCTACATTAAAAAAAAAAAAAAAATGCTAGATTTAATATCGGACTACTATAATACTTAAATGTATTAGATCAGTAGCATACATATGCATAAAAACCAAAGGAATATCCTTCATCCTACATGAAGCAGAAGGAGTCTGGTTTATACTTGGCACATGAACAGAGAAGCGGTGGTGGTGACGGCTTTCCATTATTCACACACTGATTATCTTAGGGGCGGCACGGTGGTGTAGTGGTTAGCGCTGTCGCCTCACAGCAAGAAGGTCCGGGTTCGAGCCCCGTGGCCGGCGAGGGCCTTTCTGTGTGGAGTTTGCATGTTCTCCCCGTGTCCGCGTGGGTTTCCTCCGGGTGCTCCGGTTTCCCCCACAGTCCAAAGACATGCAGGTTAGGTTAACTGGTGACTCTAAATTGACCGTGAGTGTGAATGGTTGTCTGTGTCTATGTGTCAGCCCTGTGATGACCTGGCGACTTGTCCAGGGTGTACCCCGCCTTTCGCCCGTAGTCAGCTGGGATAGGCTCCAGCTTGCCTGCGACCCTGTAGAACAGGATAAAGCGGCTAGAGATAATGAGATGAGATGAGATTAACTAGATGGCATATTAGAGTCAAAAGATCCCTTCTGATCAGATTTCCAAGTCAAACTATAAACTGTTTATTGATTTTATACACAATGATGTTAAAAACACTGACAAGCTCCGTCTGTCTAAAAACTTTCTACTGTCGTCATGATTATTATCATGAGCTGAGGCTCAAATCAAAAACACTGTCCTTACATTCAAAAGAATCTAGTAATCTAGAAAAAACAGAAGGCTGGTACACAAAACAGTGCCGAGTTTCCCAAAAGCATCGTAGTAAAAAGATCATCATTAAATGGTAGAGCGAGCAGCACAATGAACACTCTCTCTCCTAGTTAAGGATGCTCTTAGCGTTAAGAGGCTTTTGGGAAACGCACCACAGATCTTTTGGTAGGAATGAAGGTGACGTGAGAGGATTTTAAAAGACTAAAATAACATGGACCTTATTTCGTCTGAATGTGACTCCCAGTAACATTTTAAAATATTAGCACCCATAATCTGTCTACAATATTTCTCATATTAATTTGTAAAATAAATGAAGCAAAAGAAGGAGATTTTGTGTCAGCACCGTCTGTAAATCACGACCCCTAGTTCGGGAGCCGCCTGATTTAAATCTTTATCAGTTCACTTGGAACGAACTTGAATCTTTTTGCATTCTCAATGGCTCTCTCATTTCCTGAAGTTGCAGTGTCACTATGAGGACAATAGCATTCTGGGTGACTCAGAGGAATTTCACTGTAACCATCACCACTCAGAGGACTCGGCGTGGTCATTGTCTTTCTCTGCTTCTTTCTTCCTGTTTGTGTGATCAGCTTCCAGAAGAATATTTACAATACTCTTTATACAATAGCTGAGGCTTTCCTCTGTCATGAGGTCCATGTGGAAAAGTAAACGCTGCACCTGGGAAATGCTGGTTTGGTCATTGGCTCAATCTGTGCTGTTTGAGTCAACAGTGAAGCTTTCATCATGAGTATTTATCTCATATCGCAATTATCTCTTAAAAACATATTGTCTGCAAATTGGTTTTCACATCTTGGGTTTGTTTTACAGTTTATATGGAATTCTGCATGTTCTCTCCGTGCCCATGTGGGTTTTCTCAAGGTTCTTTGGTTTCCATCCACCTCCCCAAAACATGCAGCTGGGTGGATTGGCGACATTAAAGCAGAACTTGCTTACTTGCTGCCCGTTATGCCTCCAGGCATTTAGGGCAGCAACAAAGGATTTCCATTCCTGGCGAAATGCCTGGTAGTGTTGATTCCTTCTGTTGCTGTTTCCGTAACATATTTGTTTTGCGGGACAGGGTTGTTAGCCCTGTGCCTAACCCCCAACCTGGAGGACCAGTGGATTGCTTTTCATCTCGCCTCTACACTTTGACCTGTCTGGCATGGCGGGCCCTACCAGGAGATAAATCTCCCACTGGCATAGCTCTAGGGGTCACTGAGACACACAAGCTCCTTGACCACGACAAGGTTGCAATCCAGTGGGGAGATTAAAGAAGAAGCCAAGCCTTTATTTGTCACATGTACACTCAAGCACACAGTGAAATTTAACCTCTGCATTTAACCCATCTGAAGCAGTGAACACACACAAGTGAGGAATGAGCACACACACATACCTAGAGCAGTTGGGGGTTAGGTGCCCTTGCTCAAGGGCACTTCAGCCCAACCTCAGGCCATGGCTGCCCCATGTTAACCTAACCACATGTCTTTGGACTGTGGGGGAAACCAGAGGAAACCCACACAGACACAGGGAGAACATGCAAACTCCACACAGAAAGGCCCTCATCGGCCACTGGGCTTGAGCCCAGAGCCTTCTTGCTGTGAGGCAACAGTGCTAACCACTGTGCCACCCGTGTGAATGATTTATGACCTACACTGCAATTAGACTGATGTCCCATCCAGGATATATTCCCATTCCACATCCAGTGTTCTGGGATCTCCTCCAGATCCACTCCAACCCTGACCAGGATAAAGCGTTCACTAAAATAACTAAATGCAAATTATACATTAAAGTTTTCTTTTCTGACTGTGATGGGTGACATATGTTTGAGTAACACCATGGGATCATACTAATACAGCCCTGATTCAAAAAAAAAAAAGTAGGGACACTACAATGTACATAAAAACTGATGTTTTAAGTCTTTTTCAACCTATATTCAATTGAATACAATACAGACAATATATTTAATGCTCAAATGGATAAACTTAACTTTTTTTTTTGTAAATATACACTCATTCTAAATTTGATGCCTGCACAACATTCCAAAAAAGTTGGGACAGGGGCATGTTTACTACTGTGTTACATCACCTTTTCTTTAAACAACACTCAGTGAGCATTTGAGGCCTGAGGACACTAATTGTTGAAGTTTTTAATGTGAAATTCTTTCCCATTCTTGCTTGATAACAGTCTAGGGTTTCTGTTGTCATAGTTAGCATTTCATAATGCACCACACATTTTCAACAGGAGACAGTTCTGAACTGGGGGCGGTGCGGTGGTTAGCACTGTTGCCTCACAGTGAGAAGGTCCTGGGTTCGAGCCCAGTGGCTGGTGAGGGCCTTTCTGTGTGGAGTTTCTCCCCGTGTCTGTGTGGGTTTCCTCCGGGTGCTCCGGTTTCCCCCACAGTCCAAAGACATGCAGGTTAGGTTAACTGGTGGCTCTAAATTGACCGTAGGTGTGAATGTGAGTGTGAATGGTTGTTTGTCTCTGTGTCAGCCCTGCGATGACCTGGTGACTTGTCCAGGGTGTACCCCGCCTCTCGCCCATAGTCAGCTGGGATAGGCTCCAGCTTGCCTGTGACCCTGTAGAACAGGATAAGTGGCTACAGATAATGGATGGATGGATGGATGAACAGTTCTGAACTGCAGGCAAGCCAGTTTAACACCTGTACTCTTTCTAAAGCCACGCTGTTGTAACACATGTAGAATGTGGCTTGGCACTGTCCTGCTGGAATAAGTAGGGACGCCTTGAAAAAGACATCATCTGGACAGCAGTATCCAAAGAATGCTCCAAAATCTGTATATAACTTTCAGCATTAATGGAGCCTTCACATATGTGTAAGTTACCCATGCCATGGGGACTAAGCCCCCCATACCATTACAGGTGCTGGGTTTTGAACTTTGTGCTGGGAACAATTTGGATAGTCCTTTTCCTTTTCAGCCTGGAGGACACAACGTCCAGAATTTCCAAAAACAGTTCGAACTGTGGACTCATCAGACCACAGCACGCTTTTCCACTTTGCATCAGTCCAGCCCAGACGAGCTCCAGATGAAGGGGGCAGGACATAGCCCGTGCAAAGGATTTGTTGTTGACGGTGATGAAGAGGGTGCGCAGTCCTTGTCCACACCACTTCACTCCCTGCCAGGGATCCAGGTGGCAAGCAAGGGAGCAGAACAACCAGGGCCGACGGGGGGCTCATCTCAGATGATGGTTTCCCAGGAGGATAAGGGTCCAGATGATGTGTTTACTGAGAACAGTTTTCTGAAGTGTTCTTGAGTCCATGTTGTAATATCCTTTATAAAATCATGTTGGTTCTTAATACAGTGCCGCCTGAGGGATTAAAGGTCATGGGTGTTCAGTGTTGGTTTTTAGCCTTGCCCCTTACATGCAGAGATTTCTCTGGATTCTCTGAATCCTTTGATGATAGGATGGTGAAATCCCTAAACTCCTTGCATTTGTATATTGAGAAACATTGCTCTTAAACTGTTGGACTATTTGTCCACATAGTTTTTCACAAACTGGTGAACCTCACGCCATCCTTGCTTGTGAATAATTGAGTCTTTCCAATTACCAGTTAACCTGTTGAATGTTCCCAACAGGTGTTTTTTTTTCTTTTAAACATTTCTCAACTTTCCCAGTCTTTTGTTGCCCCATCCCAACTTTTTTTGGAACGAGTTGCAGGCATCAAATTCAGAATGAGTGTATTTTACAAAAAAAAACTATCAGTTTGACCATGAAATATCTTGTTTTTTTATTGTATTCAATTGAATATAGGTTGAAAAGGATTTGGAAATTGTTGCTTTTATTCATGTTTTACGCAGCATCCCAAGTTTTTGGAAGCAGGATTATAAAACGACTACAGTGTATAGCAAGTTAAAAGAAAAAAAAAGAGAACTTGATGCATAAATTTTTTTTTCACATCCTGGCGCTGTGTAAATAAATCAAATTGAATGACTAACATTACTACTTGTTTCATTAAAGGGATTTAGTGCCAGAAACAAAAATTTCCAAGGAGCAGAAAGTCAAGAAAACCAAAGAAGCATGACTCACAGCAAGCTTCCAAAATCCTGCAATTCACAGCAATTGATAACTCGCACACAAACCACACACACGCTAATAAAGTCCAGCTCTTTCTGAACAGCGTTGCCATAGCAACAGTCTAAGCCACTGCAGAATGTTTCCTTTTGGCCGTTCACAGCAGCTGGAAGTTCTTCTCTCATGCAGCGAAAGTGTGTGTATGTATGTTCTCCCACATGCCGTGAGAACGCAGTGCTGGAGTGTAATGAGGCTTTTTCAGGCAGTGTGTGTGTGCGCGCATGTGTTTGTGTGTGTTTTCCCTGTTGCTGTGCGAGTGCTTTGGTGTAGCCTCTAGTAATTGGGAGTCTGGGCTTTCTCTCTGTCTCTGCTACATCTCAGTCAGGAGGAAGGTCAACAAATCTGGCCTTCTGTGAATATTTTACATGCATCCGGCTGGAAGAGTGAAGCTGATAGAAAATGTTTGATGGGGAACAGACGGAGTGAAAACAAGTCCATTCCTAAAGACATGGTGATAAAGAAAGGATGTTGTTTCTTTAAGGGATTAGGGTGAAACAAATCAAGACTATAAATGATAGGAATTCTGTGTCTTTTCAGCAAGTCAGATCATTTGGTAAAGCCTGCAGAAAAGGACTCGACTCTTTTGGCTTCCAAATGACTCCTCCAAAGTTCTTGGCATTGATCAATGCAAATCTCCAAATAGGTGTTTTTGTACTCCCGCTTCGAAGGAGGAGGGGTATACTTGGTTTACCTCTGCCCGTCCGTCCGAAACACCCTTTTTCTCAGCAACCACAAATCATAGCCAACTTGGTACAGAGCTTCAGCTTGGGGTTCTATACCGTGAATACCGTTTTCAGGTCTGTCGCACATCGACTTCCTGTTTACCGACTGAATGTATTTACAAGACATATAGGGTGGATTTACAAAAATTTCATCATACTTTTCTCAGCAACTACAAATCACAACCGCTTGATATTTGGTACCAAACTTCAGCTTGGGGCTCTATACCGTTTTCAGGTCTGTTGCACATCAACTTCCTGTTTACCGAGTGAATGTATTTACAAAACATATAGTGTGGATTTACGAAAAGTGAGAGTGGGGGTATACGCAAGTGAGCAGGAGCTCACAGCTGATCTTGTTTTGCTCTGGATTTGTGACAAAATTTGTCCTTACTAACTTAATACACCAATCATTCCTGCTTTAATATTATTGTTCTGCAGCGTGAGTGCTTAACTTCCATTACAATAGAAATTAAAAGTCTTCTCCATTTATTCTGAACTTTACATTACACTATATACAACAAGCAGCTGTGCGTACATTTGAATTAATGACTTTATAGTAAAGCCTCATGTTGTCTCAGTCACACAGAAATGAGAATCAAACTCGTGTTTTGCTCTTGTGAGAACTCGGATGTTGATACACAGGATGCTTTTGACCACAGTGGCCTTGCATGCGATTGAAATCTATAAGGATAGGATTGATCCATTTTTTCCTCATGAGAAAAAAAAAAAAAACCCTCAGCCCTTCAGAAATGCGAGTCGGTTCCCAGTGTTCACTTAAAAGATTTGACTCAAGTCAATTTCCAATAGATCTCTCACTCACACACACACACACACACACACTGAATGAAGATCATATATCCACAAAATGTAAAGTCTGAAAAACAAACAATATAATAGTATAATATTAAAAACAAATCTAAATGCTGGAGATAATGTTTGATACATATTTCTTTCACATGTACACTTTTACTGCTGGGCAGCACGGTGGTGTAGTGGTTAGCGCTGTCGCCTCACAGCAAGAAGGTCCTGGGTTTGAGCCCCGGGGCCGGCGAGGGCCTTTCTGTGTGGAGTTTGCATGTTCTCCCCGTGTCCGCGTGGGTTTCCTCCGGGTGCTCCGGTTTCCCCCACAGTCCAAAGACATGCAGGTTAGGTTAACTGGTGACTCTAAATTGACCGTAGGTGTGAATGTGAGTGTGAATGGTTGTCTGTGTCTATGTGTCAGCCCTGTGATGACCTGGCGACTTGTCCAGGGTGTACCCCGCCTTTCGCCCGTAGTCAGCTGGGATAGGCTTTAGCTTGCCTGCAACCCTGTAGAAGGATAAAGCGGCTAGAGATAATGAGATGAGATGAGACTTTTACTGCTGTCTACAGGGCAACATCAGAAGCTACCAGAACATTTCTGACTCAACTCTTTTTAATGGTTCACATGGTGTGTAATAGTCGGCAAGGTCACAAAGGACCCCAGGGTAACTTCTAAGCAACTG
Organism: Neoarius graeffei; assembly: GCF_027579695.1. Lineage (NCBI taxonomy): Eukaryota > Metazoa > Chordata > Actinopteri > Siluriformes > Ariidae > Neoarius > Neoarius graeffei. Next base: position 36,415,253 of record NC_083574.1, on the reverse strand, counting down.
AAGGCCTCTCTCACATTGGCTAATGTTAATGTTCATGATTCTACCATCAGGAGAACACTGAACAACAATGGTGTGCATGACAGGGTTGCAAGGAGAAAGCCACTGCTCTCCAAAAAGAACATTGCTACTCGTCTGCAGTTTGCTAAAGATCATGTGGACAAGCCAGAAGGCTATTGGAAAAATGTTTTGTGGACGGATGAGACCAAAATAGAACGTTTTGGTTTAAATGAGAAGTGTTATGTTTGGAGAAAGGAAAACACTGCATTCCAGCATAAGAACCTTATCCCATCTGTGAAACATGGTGGTGGTAGTATCATGGTTTGGGCCTGTTTTGCTGCATCTGGGCCAGGACGGCTTGCCATCATTGATGGAACAATGAATTCTGAATTATACCAGTGAATTCTAAAGGAAAATGTCAGGACATCTGTCCATGAACTGAATCTCAAGAGAAGGTGGGTCATGCAGCAAGACAACGACCCTAAGCACACAAGTCGTTCTACCAAAGAATGGTTAAAGAAGAATAAAGTTAATGTTTTGGAATGGCCAAGTCAAAGTCCTGACCTTAATCCAATCGAAATGTTGTGGAAGGACCTGAAGCGAGCAGTTCATGTGAGGAAACCCACCAACATCCCAGAGTTGAAGCTGTTCTGTATGGAGGAATGGGCTAAAATTCCTCCAAGCCGGTGTGCAGGACTGATCAACAGTTACCGGAAATGTTTAGTTGCAGTTATTGCTGCACAAGGGGGTCACACCAGATACTGAAAGCAAAGGTTCACATACTTTTGCCACTCACAGATATGTAATATTGGATCATTTTCCTCAATAAATAAATGGCCAAGTATAATATTTTTTGTCTCATTTATTTAACTGGGTTCTCTTTATCCACTTTTAGGACTTGTGTGAAAATCTGATGTTGTTTTAGGTCATATTTATGCAGAAATATAGAAAATTCTAAAGGGTTCACAAACTTTCAAGTACCACTGTATATTACCCAGAAATAAATGTAGAAAACTGAGCATACATATTAAAAAACGTGAATTTTAAAAGAAAAAAACAACAACTTTCCTCTGATAAGTTACCAGTGCTATTTCCAATATCTCATCTGGAATCGTTCTGTACTACTAGACAAGTAGTACACAAAATGAATAAGTGTGCATTATAAATAAATTTGTAAAAGTGAAAAAAAAGCACTTTAAAACGTAACCCTCACCTTGTGTAATTATTGCCTTTAATATCACTGCTGTGTACAGAAGCCATTTATTTGACTTTCAGTGATAAAATAATCAAGTGACCAATTAAAGGAAAACCAGTGGCTCTGCTGTACATGATTTGGGTCTTCATATCTGCCCCAGAGGGAAGAATCACTAAAACTCAATACATAGTTCTTCTCATGAATCAACTTTATTCTATAATAAAACATGCCCATCATGATGGGTGTGATCTCTTCCAGGATGACTCCGCCTCCATTCATTACATTACATGGCATTTAGCAGACGCTCTTATCCAGAGCAACACACAACAAATGCAAAAGTCAGGTACTCGAAGTGCTGAACTTCTAGACAAAGTTCTAGTGCCGACTGCACAAGTGACAGCACAATACTAGTGTAATATTCTGCTGAAACAGCCAAGGAAACAAACCAACCATCTCAGCTCATTATCTCTAGCCGCTTTATCCTGTTCTCCAGGGTCGCAGGCAAGCTGGAGCCTATCCTAGCTGACTACGGGCGAAATACAAAGTACAATTAAATAGAGAAAAATAAAACTCAAACGGCTAACCCAAGGATAGACAGAACACAGCCTGGGTTGGTCAAGACCGATATGCAGTTATACAATGGTCAGGGAAGCAGTGGAGTGGTGCAGCGTGAAGACGTGAGTCTTCAGTCTGCACTTGAAGGTGTTTGGAAGTTCTGATCTCAATGGGAAAGTCATTCCACCAACGGGGACCCAGGACAGACAGCAGTTTTTAATGGACTGGGCAGGAACAGAGAGGAGGAGGAGGAACCAGGCAACCAGTAGTAGCTGAGCATAGGGATCTAGCTGGCATGTAGGGGTGGATCATCTCTGGAGGTATGTTGAACCTTAACAACCTGGTAAGCTAGCACCAGTGTCTTAAATGTGATACGAGCTGCGATAGGTAGACTAAGTTGGCCTAGCAGTCAGTGAGTCTGCCTCTCGATTGGGAGATCTACTCACGGTCAGGTCATACCATAGACCGTCATAAAAATGGTAGTTACTGCCATCTGGCAAGGCACGCTGCAAATACAGATGCAAGTGGGGAATCAAACTCTCACGATTACCAGAGGACTAACCCCCCCACTGTAACCTTAGCTGCATCAGCGAGAAGCCAAGGGCTATAGAAGCAGAGATCGGCGCCACCCAATGCACCTTAATGGCCTGGTTAGTCCTGGGACAGAAGACTGTCCAGGAAACCCAGGTCCTCGCACAGGCAGGACTAGACCCCGAAGCCGCCGCCAGGCGCCGCTAAAACCGCCATTTAGAATTTGAGCCGCCGCCAGCCAATAATTTTGTAAGCCAATTTGAGCCGCTATCTAATAAAATTTGACTGAGCCACTAAGAATTGTGTACATCAAATAATGGGTTTATCCACATCATGAGCTACAAGAAAAGTGACACAAACATGATCAACTGTACACACTAGTAGTAACACAATAGAGACGTATAGGCATACACTGTAGAGATTTAGAACTGATATCACAGCACAGAGAGCCACCACAAGCTTGCCGTTGTGACTACCTGTCTGGCTTCCCGCCCCTCACACCGTTACCACGATACACTGGGGAACCCGGGAACCCACCCAGAGCATCAATCGACTCCGATATCGATGAGATGGCTGCATTCTTTGCCGCTGCTGAGGGAAAGTGTAAAGGTATTTTTTTTTTGTTTGTTTCACATACCTCGAGATTGATAAAAAAAAGTACTCCACCACTCTACTTTCATCATAGTAAGATAGCTGCCAGTCCTTCACTGGTCATTGCTAGTGAGAGTAGATAGCTAGATGCCTTCCTCGAACAATCCAGATTAGCTTATTATTAGCATTGAACTACAATCTTGCTAGATTTATATTTACAATGAAGTAAGAGACCAGGGGACCTGTGGTAATTTGCTATTTATTCCCCCCATTTGTTTGATCCGTTCGCCCGGATATATGCCACACAGTGACGTCCAGTATCAGCCATTTGTAGCCATAAACATTTTGGTGGCTGCAGCAGCCATTAAGGTTTTGGCTGAGTCAGCTAGCCAGCCAATAATTTCATCAGCCAGCCATTATCCTGAAAACAAACGGCTTCGGGGTCTAGGCAGGACGATAGGTAGCCAGCACAATTTGACACAGTGACTGAATGAGTTGATGAGGATGATGTAAATCATACGCTACGGTCTCCACACTCTTCACATCCCAACCCAATGAACCCAGGACATTTCCGCTTTAGTGAGACGCTGGCAGGACGACACCTTACTACATTTGTCCATTCGCTAAGCTTTGCTTTTATGGATTTCGAGTAACCGCTGAAGGGAGGAGCTGTATTTGTTTTAATGTCGAGTTTCAAAAACAGCCAAGTCCTGCACAAAAAAAAAAAAAAAAAAAAAACACTGCCAATAGCTTTATAGATAGTATACAGTTGTCCTGGAAGCAGGAAATCACTCACTCACCCTCCGATTCAGCACTTCCTGCCAGCTATTATGGCAAATGAGCTCGAAACTCAAAAAGACTTTATCATAGTTGGGGTTTGAATGAGTCAGCAAATACCTGTGGTGTCTAAAGGCCATAAATGGACCATTACACCACTCTTCAAGCTCGGGACTCACATCCTGAACACTGACGCACGTATGATCCCCTGACAAACACAAATATAATGTTCCATCCAAAGGGTTGTACATGGAGCATGGGGGGAAAAAACTGGGTGCAGTGTATTACATATCTAGTTTAAAAAAAAAAAAAAAAAGAAAGAAACACACAAGAAACACCAAAAAACCCCGCAAACTATAGTCTACTGCGAATAAAAAAAGAAAGTAACACACACACACACACACACACACACACACACACACAATCTCTCAAGGGTCAAAAAAAGTGCCATTTAAAAAAAAAAAACAAAAAACACCACCTACTTCCATAAGCTCTTATTAAAAACCATTTATTTATTCAGCCTGGTGCTCTGATAATATTTACAATTTATTTACAATAGAAATGGCAGCACGTGTGCGCGCGTCAGTCACAGAGCATTGTATTCCACACATTTTGAAGGATCTGTGGGGAAATGCTTCTGACAGATTGTCATTAACCTCTTCAGACCCTGAACAGACAGAGACATCCAGTTAGCATCATATAACCTTCATCCTTCACAACACACACACGTTAAAACATTTACACACCGACTACAAACACATTTCCATCGATAACCAACCTGGATGTATTTTCTTTGCGTTTCGTCGTTGAGAACGTGAGCGACGTGCTTGGAGAAGATCTTCTCTCGGCCGGTACGAGCGTGGATTCCCACCATGGTGACGCCGATGGGCCATGGGGCGTTCCCTATCGCCATCTGCAGGTATGCATCGTTCGCCTGCACGCAAACATGACATCATCGGAATGCTGCCTTGCATCATCGAGACGGATCGATCTCTTCAAGACGTGCACGCTGGGTAGGATTTTATGCGTTAACGTGACATGCTCTTCGGTCAGTTTCGTGATGTATTTATTTCACACAGATGCATGATAAAGATAGATAAAAGAGAGAGACTCAAGAAAATGCAGCGACTGCATTTCGAATCAGGAGGAGCTAAATGAATGTTAAAGCTGTTAGTTACCTAGAGTTATGCTAGCTGTCAGTTTGTAGCTTGCACTATTTTAGTTTAATGCTTGAAAGCATTACAGACTTCGTAAGCCATCTGGCACAAATTATAACTGTCAAGACTTCTTTCTTGCAGAACCTGCAATGTGTTTCCCATGTGGTTGGCTCTTTATAGAACAACATCCTGTACGTTTCATTTTCTAGCCAGATTAAGCTGAATGATGAAGAGCAGGTAATATTTAACACGTGGAGAAGGCACCTGCAAGCTGCCAAGACCAGATTTAAAGTCTCTAAACGCCAACATTACAGGACAGATCTGGCACTGCAGGTTCTGCATATTCAAGGAAATCTGGAGCTCCGTATCAGATCGAATCTACTGTGTTTACCATTCTCCTAAAGACTTCTGATACAAAGCATAATTCATGATTCTCATTCAAGTTGTAAAGCAGCGATGCACCCCTATAGTAATAATTTAAAGGGGTACCAAATATAATATATACAGTTGCTGATGTGACAAAGTAACGTATTCTTAAGTATTCTATCAAATTTATATACTAGAAAACAACGAAATATCTTGGTAATTGTAAATATAATACTTTATACGCTAAACCGCACAAGAGTTGCCATTTTTAAAAGACCATGACGTCAGCGCTACCCACTGCACTAGGAGATAAGCGTGTAATCATGGCGTCGGGCGCATCAAGTGAAAGCGACAGCTCTGTCGAATCATACGAAGAGATCCCGCAAGACACACTGCAAGCAGGCTATGGCTTAGAAGGGTACCAGTTTGAACCTAGGAGAGGTACTATGTAGTGGAAGTTCATTATGTCTAACTATTAAAGCTATTTTAAGTTCGTTTCTTAAGACAAGGATTTTTTAAGATGTTACCTTGTTGACAGTTTCGGCGAGAATCTTCCGCCTTCTTCAAAACAGTCACCAGATGTCGAGTGGTGACGTGCCTTATCAGCTGATGTTATGCTACGGAGGCGTGAACGTCCCGCCCAATTTGACAGGTAGTTCACGCCTCCTGCTGTCAGGTCGCTCCCCCAGGACACATCTGGTGATTGTTTTGAAGAAGGCGGACGATTCTCGCCGAAACAGTCAACAAGGTAACATCTTAAAAAATCCTTGTCTTAAGAAACGAACTTAAAATAGCTAGGAGAGGTACTCTCGACTCCGGTGATGAAATAAGAGAAGAAAGCTCGGATGACGGCGAGGATGAGACTGATGCTGACCATGGGCATGGCGAGCGTGGGGCAGAGCGTCTGCGTGCAGGTGACACGGCGTGGTGCTCGTGCGGAAAATGTAACGTGGAGTTGCTCACGAGTCCAGCAGATTTATTTGCTGCAATGAGAGAGGCGCCACCCGTGGACTTGCGAAATCGTCGCAAAAGGCAGAAACAGGTATTTCACACGTGCTATTCCCAACCTCAATGAGCCAACACAACTGGGCACATACATACGTCATGAGTGTTACGCAGAGAAAATGAACGTGCATTCTGATTGGATAAAATTAATATCATGGCGGGCTGTTCAAACTGCGGAAATAGTTTGCTCGATCTACTTTCAAAACACTATAACTTTCCAACCTTAAAACAAAAAACTTTTGTAAGTCTTGAATAAGGTTCGTTAATGTGTGTTTTATTGTTATATTTACTCTATATATTGTCCTCTGTTCCCCTTTAAAGGAGAACGGAAGGCAAATTTATCATCAAAATTCTATTTCTCATTTTATTAAATATAGGAATGCCTTTTTGATCGCTATTTTGTCGCTGCTATAGCAAGTTATGAGTGTTTGAAATACGCTCTGTAATATATTAGTCCATTTGTCAAAGCAATGGCTGTAAACGAGATTTGTTGAGACCTGTACGAGACATCGTAGGACGGAAGTAAAACGTACAGCGCAAATCAAAGTGACCGTCCCTGTATCTGAAATCGCTCACTCGTTCACTACTCCCTATATAGGGAATTACTATATAGAGGACTATATAGTGAGCTCATTGGTAAAATTGGGGGGGCGCTTTTGAACACTAGTCCGTCGCGCTGGTATTTACGTCATTACTGTCGCACAATTAAAACGTGCCAGGTCAGTCAGCTGGTGGGTTTTCAAAATAATAAATACATGCATGTATTTTTGTGATAAATCCATATTACACTGAGCGCATTTCCCACATTGATCAATACAAAGTACCTGCAGCTTTCAGTTCTTTTAAATCAAGGCTGAATACTTTATTCTTTCCTGCTGCCTTTTATTAAATCAGATTTGAGACTTTTAATTTGATTTCTTTCAGCGCAACCGCAATGCATGATGGGATATATTGCTTTGGTTAGTGACCATCGGTTGTACACTACTTTTCACGATGCATTGTGGGATGCTTTGAGCGCACAATATAGGGTGTAATAATTCTCACTATATATTCGGACAGCACGACAAAATGGCATCCTCACTATACAGTCCACTATATAGTGAGTAGGGAGCGATTTCAGACATGGAAAAACTCTACTTGGGGGGGGGGGGGGGGGGGGGGGGGGACCAGGAATAGCTAAAAAGAATATCCCCCTCCAGCAATATCTCCTGTTCCACACTCTAGCCCAGTTGGTGGCGGTAATGCACCTTTAAGTTGGTTTGCCAACCGCCAAAAAACTTAAAGAAGAAGAAGAAAATCCGAAAAAAAAAAAATCAACAAAATATGGAATCAAAGTATTTGATGGTAAGAACATCTTTTTTTTTTTTTCCAAGAATTATCATTAAAGCATTTTTCACAAATTGCTCCTGTCATTTCACCGGTTTGTTACATTCTAAAAAATAAACAAACAAACAAACAAACAAATAAATAAATAAATAAATAAATAAAAATAATAGGTTCAATTTATATAGCGCCTTTCTAAAAACCCAAGGACGCTTTACAATTATAGACAATTTTCTAAGCGGAAATGATTTTGTCGGACGTTTCGTACAAAGATTTTATCAAATTTGCAAAAAATAAAAATTAAAATGCTCTATTTCTTAAAATCCAGTGAATGAGTGGAATAACCGTTTTATTCTATCCACAATCTCGTCGTACATGGCTTATAACCAACTCGGTGCTACGCACCTCGTCGGCTATCAGCTCATGTACGACTCAATTTTGTGGAATAACATTTTTTTCGCGGTCCGGTTTCCATCAAATTCTGCGCTCTGACTGGCTGGCGAGCGGGTCTGTATCGTAGGATACGGACCCCAGTTACAGACCCCGGATACGGACTCTGGCGACTCGCTCGTTCACAACAACAAAGTAGCAATTTTTGGTTACATTTATTTTCGCATTTCTCAGGAGAATAGCATTAATTTTACAGCATGGATAGCGATAACGACAGTCTTCACAGCGAAAGCGGGTTTTACTACCCTGAGGAAGAAGAAATAAAAGAAAACATTTCAGGAGAAAGCTAAAAACCTGTAACTGTTGCTAACGCCGAGCAAAAACATGGCTGAATCCTGAATGACTCAATTTTGTATAAATAGGGGACTACATAGGTGGCAAAATGTAGGTTTTTTTCCTGCCATGGAAGTGCACTTGTATACCGAGGAGGAAGCCATTTGCATTACAGCCGTGAATGAGGATTCAAAATGGCGCCTCGGCTCGCTTTTCCCTTTCAGGCACTCTCGTTTTCTGTTAGAATTTGGTAAAGAAAAAAATAAATATATTATTTACCAGGGCTTTGAACCGGTTCAAGGAACGAAAACCGGGAACTTTTTCTATTTCACATGGAACAGAAACGAAACCAGAAACTTTATTATTTTTTATGTTCCGGAACAGAAACGCTTATTAAAAATAATGGTAACCGGTTAATACCGGTTTTTATTTCGTTCCTCAAAGTTTCCGTAGCCTACAAATAAAAAAGCCATTCTTCTCCTGCGCAAGTTTCTATGACCCGCTGGGGTTCACTTCCTGTGTGACGTTCGCTGACTGAATGGAGAGAGCGGGAAGGTGGACTACTATCACGTCTCCATGTGATAAGTGAATTACTGAGCGTCTAAGCAAAGAAGAGCCTGAACGATGCAACCTCCCTACTGGCTGTTTGTAAAAATGTATCAGTTGTTGCCCTTCCCACGGGAATCATCGCGGGCTCGAGAGACGAGACCTACATTTCAGGTGTAGTTTGTTTTATGTATGTATGTACTTGCATAGATGTGTACTTGGTCTTCCAATATGGCGCCTAACAAAATCTCACGGCGCGGTGACGTCATGCGGTAGCCCTCCATAGGGCCTGACTAGCCTTTGGTAACACACTAAACGAATTCTCTTTCATTTTTGGCACTTTTTCTGTTTGTGTAGATGGGAAGACATACTGAGAATCCAAATCGCCAACATTTGAAATAATAATTGTTTTGAATTATTTCTTGTCTTATTTAATGAAGGTTGTAATAGAATTAGCCTACATTTGGCTTAAGCTGGATGAGACAGAGACATAACTTTATAGCCATTTGTTAAACAGCTGACAGGGAACGTAATTAACCGTTCCGCGAACGAATTTTTTTTGTTCTAACCGGTTCGGGAACGTCTATTTAATGGTGGAACCCAAAATCGGAAACGTTAAAATTCCGTTTCTGTTCGGAACGAACCAATAGGAAAAAAATTCTGGTTCAAAGCCCTGTTATTTACCAGCTTAAGGTCGGTCCGTATGGTGAAATAACCGTGACCTCAGCCTTGAATACTGACCCAGAGGGCCTCGGTCACGGTATTTCACCATAAGGACCTCCCAGCTGGTAAATAACATATGTATATTTTAGATATTTTGTTAGTAACTGGTTTAATTTTGATATTGCAAAGTGCTTTTGATCACAGTATGCAAATGGTGCTATAAGTTTTTTTATTATTATTATTATTAAAGCATCCCCGTTTCACGATCAGTATGATGTTCTTTTCAGTAGAACACTTTCGAGTTTTGCTCTATGCCAGATAGTCATCCAAAAAATTCTTCTCTTAATTCATTTGGCCACAACACGCCTTGGAAATCATCCAGGCACCTCTTGGCAAGTTTGTGTTCTTGGTTAGTGGAAGTTTCTGCCTTACTATTCTCCCATGAAGCACGATCTCTTTCTGATTGCCGAGTCACAGACCCTGACCGTAACCGAAGCAGCAGAAGCCTGTGTTTCTTTGGATGTTGTTTCAGGATCCGTTGTGACTTCCTGGTTGATTTGGGGAGATTTTGGCAGGTCAGCTACTACTGGGCAGATTCACTACTGTTCTGAAACGTACAGCTTATGACTCGCGCTGTGGTTGGCTACGTGCAGCAGAAATGACTTCTCAACTCCTTTCGACACTGATAAAAATCCATGTTTTTTTCCTAATATCTACAGAAATGTTCTTTTATCATGGTGTAAGAAGCTGACCGAATCTCTGCACTGAAATTTGATGGTAAGGGTTTTCATATCTATTCAGCAGAGAGAGCTCTAATGAAGCCCGTCTGTGATCAATCAGCTGAGTCACATACAATATATATAACAAGCTAAGCATGATGTGGGTTCAGTTTTATTCTGTACTCAGAGCTGATTAAATCCGAAACGAGGAAGCAGCACTTCAATCGAGCCCTTTTTCCCCCTTTACGCTACGTTCACAAAACCGATTATTACATACTCACCTTTACGTATTCCCTCTGTAGCATGAACTTAATGATGTCTGTGATGGATTCTTTAATGTCTGCAGACAAAGTCTACGGCAGAAGAGGTGCAGAAAATTACACTCCGTGACCTCCCATCATCCCACAGAGACCAGTCTAGAGATGATGTGTACCTTCTTGCGCAGTTTTCTGAACAGAGGCTTGAGATAAGACTCTGTCTGTTTCTGTGTTGCGCTGGCCAGCTTTCCCTGTACGCTCCGCTTAATATGGTCCTCTCTGCTATTCAGGTCTTTAGCCCAAACACCCAGCAAGAACTGCAAACCCAAACACACACACACACAAACAAACAAACAAACAAACAGTCAAATGTAAATGATTTTTAAGCCTGTTCGAGAAATTTCAAGGCATACTGCAAGTACCACATAAACATATTACCGCACTGTAAATATTTGCCTCAAAGCACGGACGAGCCAAAGCAGTTAAGAATAAAGTACAAATTACTACTGCTATCTGTAAACATGAACGCTGCTATAAGATCACTGCATGTTGAACAAACAAACCCTTTTTTTCCTGCTCTTTATCATATTTGGCATCGTTATAGTCCTTAAACCCAAACTCTCCAAGTTTAAGGCAGGAAAGCTCGAGATGATGGCTCAATTTTGAAATTACACACAAATCATCCATTTAAATAACTTTATGGAACAAGTTCAGCTAAAATCTATGAGGATCAAGACATTTAGTTCTGGGCTATTCCTATTCTTTCTCCAACTACATAAAGGAAATCTTGTACAAACGACATTTTTCTCAAAGCAGGACTCACCCGCATCACTTTGTCTATCACGTCCATATCTTTCACATCGTTGCCGGTACCCAGAGATTCACCCAGAGCCTAAAAATTAGAACACATAACATAAAAGGCAAACTTTTTATCATCAAAATTCTACTTCTCGTTTTATTAAATACAGTGCCTTGCAAAAGTATTCATACCCCTTGAACTTTTTCCACATTTTTCCACCTTACAACCACGAACTTAAACGTTTTTTATTGAGATTTTATGATAGACCAACACAGAGTAGCACATAATTGTGAAGTGAAACGAAAATGATAAATAGTCTTCAAAATTTTAAACAAATAAAAATCTGAAAAATCTGATGTGCATTAGTATTCAGCCCCCCTGCGTCAATACTTTGTAGAGCCACCTTTTGCTGCAATTACAGCTGCAAGTCTTTTGTGGTATGTCTCTACCAGCTTTGCACATCTAGACACTGGAAATTTTTGCCCATTCTTCTTTGCAAAATAGCTCAAGCTCAGCCAGATTGGATGGAGAGCGTCTGTGAACAGCAATTTTCAAGTCTTGCTCAATGGGATTTAGGTCTGGACTTTGACTGGGCCATTCTAACACATGAATATTCTTTGATCTAAACCATTCCATTGTAGCTCTGGCTGTATATTTAGGGTCATTGTCTTGCTGGAAGGTGAATCTCCTTCCCCGTCTCAAGTCTTTTGCAGCCTCCAACAGGTTTTCTTCCAGGATTGCCCTGTATTTAGCTCCATCCATCTTCCCATCAACTCTGACCAGCTTCCCTGTCCCTGCTGAAGAAAAGCATCCCCATAGCATGATGCTGCCACCACCATGTTTCACAGTGGGGATGGTGTGTGCAGGGTGATGAGCAGTGTTAGTTTTCCGCCACACATAGCGCTTTGCATTTAGGCCAAAAAGTTCAACTTTGGTCTCATCTGACCAAAGCACCTTCTTCCACATGTTTGCTGTGTCCCCTACATTTCTTATGCCTGTCTTTCAACAATGGCTTTCTTCTTGCCACTCTTCCAAAAAGGCCAGATTTGTGGAGTGTACGACTTATAGTTGTCCTGTGCACAGATTCTCCCACCTCATTCTCATCTCATTATCTCTAGCCGCTTTATCCTTCTACAGGGTCGCAGGCAAGCTGGAGCCTATCCCAGCTGACTACGGGCGAAAGGCGGGGTACACCCTGGACAAGTCGCCAGGTCGATTCTCCCACCTGAGCTGTGGATTTCTGCAGCTCCTCCAGAGTGATCATGGGCCTCTTGGCTGCTTCTCTGACCAGTGCTCTCCTTGCTCGCTCTGTCAGTTTAGGTGGACGGCCATGTCTTGGTAGGTTTGCAGTTGTGCCATACTTTTTCCATTTTTGAATGATGGATTGAACAGTGCTTCTTGAGATGTTCAGAGCTTGGGATATTTTTTTATAACCTAACCCTGCTTTAAACTTCTCCAGAACTTTATCCCTGACCTGTCTGGGGAGTTCTTTGGTCTTCATGATGCTGTTTGTTCTTCAGTGTTCTCTAACAAACCACTGAGGCCTTCACAGAACAAGTGTATTTATGCTGAGAGTAAATTACACACAGTAGGACTCTATTAACTAATTAGATGACTTCTGAAGGCAATTGATTGCACTGGATTGTATTTAGAGGTATCAGAGTGCAGGGGGCTGAATACTAATGCACACCACATTTTTCAGATTGTTGTTTGTTTCAAATTTTGAAGACCATTTATCATTTTCGTTTCACTTCACAATTATGTGCTGCTCTGTGTTGGTCTATCACAAAATCTCAATAAAAAACTTTTAAGTTCGTGGTTGTAAGGTGGAAAAATGTGAAAAAGTTCAAGGGGTATGAATAATTTTGCAAGGCACTGTATAGGAATGCATTTTTGATCGCTATTTTGTCACTGCTAGAGCAAGTTATGAGTGTTTGAAATATGCTATGTAATATATAATCGGTCCATATGTCAAAGCAATGGCCGTAAACGAGATTTGCTGAGACCTGTGCGAGACATCGTCTTTTCTTACTTCTTATAGTCCCCGTCAATACATTGACGATGGGGGACCCTCCCAGCCCTTTCTCCTGTGCCTTCTTTCCTCTGCCCTGCTGTTCGGTTTCGCCTCGCAGAGACGTTTCCCCATCTTGAACTTCAACACGCCAGTTTGAGCGGTTCAGCGCAGCTTGGTACCATGATTTGATGTCGATACCAAAGATTTTCAGGTCTTCTTTAACACAGTCCCTTCCACCATTTATGGGGTCTGCCCCTACAGTGCTTACCACACTTAAGCTCTCCAAACAGTAGCTGTTTGGGGATTCTGGTGTCATCCATTCTAGTGATATGACCGAGCCAGTAGAGTCTGTTGTTACGGAGGATGGCTTCTATGGAAGTTGATTTCGCCCGCTCCAGGACCACTTGATTTGTCACACATTGCCACCATTTGACATTCAAGATCTGTCTAAGAGATCTCAGGTGGAAAACTTCGAGGTGGTGAATGTGGCGAGCTAGAGTTGGCCATGTTTCTGACCCGGAGAGGAGAGAAGGTAAAACTCTAGGACAGAAGTAAAACGTACAGCGGAAATCAAAGTGACCAACATCTGCCAACGCTGTCAAAAGACGCGCGCGCCCTCCTTCGAATGCAGACGTAATCAAGCCGGAAGTTTTCCGTGTCCGAAATCGCTCCCTACTCACTATAATAGGGCACTAATATAGTGTGGACGCCATTTTGTAGTGCTGTCTGAAACCTTAGTGAGGATTATGTGGGAAATGCGCCCAGTATAATATGTATTTATCACAGAAATACATGCGTGTATTTATTATTTTGAAAACCCACCAACCGCCTAATCTGGCACGTTTGAACGGTGCGACAGTAATGACGTAAATACCACTGCGACGGACTTGTCCTTATTCTGTCGTCTTTCTGACTCTTCTCTACTCCACGTTGGTTCGAAGCCGTATGGAATAATCTCCATCACTGATGAAGCTGGCAAATCTCAAAATTAATCTAAATTGGAACGATCTGGCCGCTGTGTAAACAGTTTTCAAAATGGCGGCGTTGACACTTCACGTTTCGAAGTCTTGCACAAGTCTCGTGAAGATCGCACGGATAAGCGACGCCTGCCGTGGACCAAACGAACTACATTCAGCATGGCTAAAAAACGAAAAGGCCGATAAGTGTAATATAATCTGCCAATACGAGTCACGATATACGGTTAATAAAACCGAATTAACCGAAAATTAAGAAATAAAGCAAGTTTTAAAATGACTTCAGTTCCCCTTTAAATAAAACATTTCAATAATGAGACTACTTAAAAAAAAAAATTCCCAAACATACAACATAAATCAAGAAATATAAACAAATCATGCACACAGCATCACATATTAACAAAGGAACCCAGTTTGTGCTGAATTATAATAACTATTAATGATAATGTGTGTTTGAGGAGTTAAACCACAGCACCGCCTGCAGGCTCAGAGGTGAAACTGAGACTCATCCCATTACAAATCACTTCACGATTCAGGGCCCTTTCATGACCGCAGGTGAGAATATTCAGGCGTAGACCAAAACAATAGTGTGTCTCTGAGTGAAGTGGTGTTGGCCCGCTTCCAAGCAAACTCCAGTGCAGTTCGACTGCAGTGAGAAAACGACTGAATCGACTGAATCAAGGGCAGGAAGTGTCATGTACATATGCAGTGTATTTTGGGTTGCTGTATTTTTGTAGATGTGAGCTGCTAAACTGAGTCGCAAACTGAGCCAAAGGACAGAGCTGAAGAGCTGCAGAAACATTTGGCCCAATGAACAAAAAGAGAGAGAAAAACTGCTGGATGATACACAGCAAGTTTCAAACCAGAAATTTATACCGTATAACTTATTTCGTGTCAGCTCAGTGTTCTCTGCCCTCATGTGATTTCTACACACACTTGGTAATGTGCTAGGCTTGTAATGATTCACTCAATTCACAATTCGATTCACAATATCAGGTTCAAGATTCATTTTCCACCCCTGATGTTTTTGAAAGAAATTAAACGAAGAAAATTTTGTTACCAAAAACAAATCACACATTTATTTTCCTATCATCAACTTAAATATTACCTTTGTTTAAAAAAAACAAAAACAAAAAAGTTGTTTCATTTTCTTAACAACCAACAATAATTATTTACCCACATTTGTAAAGGTTTGGGTAAAATATACATGTTATTTACCAGCTGGGAGGTCCGTATTGTGAAATACCGTGACCGAGGTCTTGAAAGTACTGAGCGAGGCCCTCTGGGCCGAGGTCAGTATTTAAGGCCGAGGTCACAGTATTTCACCATACAGATCGACCTTAAGCTGGTAAATAACATTTATTTTTTTCTTTACCAAATTCTAACAGAAAACGAGAGCGCCCGAAAGGGAAAAGCGAGCCAAGCTGCCATTTTGAATCCTCATGCACGGCTGTAATGCAAATGGCTTCCTCCTCGGTATACAAGTGCACTACCATGGCAGAAAAAAATATATATATATTTTTTTTTTTTGACACCTATGTAGTCACCTATTTAAATAAAATTGAGTCATTCAGGATTTAGCCATGTTTTTGCTCAGCATTAGCAACAGTTACAGGTTTTTAGCTTTCTCCTGAAATGTTTTCTTTTATTTTGTCTTCCTCAGGGTAGTAAGACCCGCTTTCGCTGTGAACACTGTAGTTATCGCTATCCATGATGTAAAATTAATGCTATTCTCCTGAGAAATGCGAAAATAAATCTCATCTCATCTCTAGCCGCTTTATCCTGTTCTACAGGGTTGCAGGCAAGCTGGAGCCTATCCCAGCTGACTACGGGCGAAAGGCGGGGTACACCATGGACAAGTCGCCAGGTCATCACAGGGCTGACACATAGACACAGACAACCATTCACATTCACACTTACGGTCAATTTAGGGTCACCAGTTAACCTAACCCGCATGTCTTTGGACTGTGGGGGAAACCGGAGCACCCGGAGGAAACCCACGCGGACACGGGGAGAACATGCAAACTCCGCACAGAAAGGCCCTCGCTGGCCACGGGGCTCAAACCCGGACCTTCTTGCTGTGAGGCGACAGTGCTAACCACTACACCACCATGCCGCCCGCGAAAATAAATGTTGACAAAAAATGCTACTATGTTTGTTGTTGTGAACGAGCGAGTCGCCAGAGGTCCGTAACCGGGGTTCGTACCGTAGGATACGGACCCGCTCGCCAGCCAATCAGAGCGCAGGATTTGATGGAAACCGGACCACGAAAAAAAATAAATTGACCCATTCTCTTCAGGCTATTTTCTAGGGCTGTTCTTAATAACCACTTTGTGGCAGCGGGGGCGTGGTCAAGCGTCAGTCTGTGAATGGAGGGCGGAGTTAGGGAAGGTAAGTGGTAGAATCACTTCACCTGATGGGAATTAACCTGTGCTTGTGTGTCTACCCCAGTGACCGTGCCCTATAAAGAGGGTAGGGAGAGCAAAGGAAGGGAGTTCTCCCCCAATCTGAACGCTTGTGAGCGTGCGTGTATGTATGTGAGAGAGTGAATATAAAAGCTGAAAAGCTAAAATAAAAGAGTTTTTGAGAACTCAGTTCTGGCCTGCCGTGTTTCTGTGCTCCACCCACCTAGAACTCTTGCTACAGTGGTGCCGAAACCCGGGACTCGGAGTACGGAAGAGAACAGCCCCATGGAGCCCTCCCCCTTCAAGGACCTGGTCCATGCCCTCGCCACGGCCCAACAGAGCCAGGACCAGGCGCTGGTTGCCCTCCGGAAGGAGCAAGAACAACAGTTCGAAGCCCTGGTGCTGGCGCAGCAGGAAGATCGCCAGGCATTCCGGCACCTGCTCACGTCGGCGGGGTCCGCCATCACCACCGGCGCGGACCCTCCCCACCTTACCCTAACGAAGATGGGTCCGCAGGACAACCCTGGAGCTTTTCTCGCTCTTTTTGAGCAGGCAGCAGAGGCGTGGGGTTGGCCGGTGGAACAGCGTGCAGTGCACCTCCTCCCCCTGCTAACGGGCGAGGCGCAGCTGGCCGCGCTACAGCTCCCCGCCAACAGTCGGCTGGTCTACGACGACCTCCGCAGGGCCGTCGTCCAACATGTGGGGCGCACATTGGAGCAGCAGCAGCTGCGCTTGGAGGAGGTCAGCCGGCCGTTCGCGTTTGGCCAGCAGCTCCGGGACACCTGCCGGCGGTGGCTGAGGGCCGACAACCATGACGCCAAGGGAATCAATCATCGACCTGGTGGCGCTGGAACAATTCGTCGCCCGACTTCCGGAAGGAACCGCGGAGTGGGTCCAGTGCCATCGCCCGGCATCGCTGGATCGGGCCATCGAGCTGGCGGAGGACCATATGGCGGCTGTTCCGACGGCAGGACGGCATGTCCCCTCTTCTCCCCTCTCTTCTCTTTCTCCCTCTGTTCCTCGTCTCATTCCCCCACCGCGGAGGCGGGGGCCGGCTCCACCCTAGCCAGCCCACCGCACCCACGGTGCCCTACTGTTTCCTACTTCCATGTCTGTTTCTTCCCCCCTTCAGGGGAGTGAACTCCGGAACACCGGTGCAGAGGGAGAGCCTGGGCCGGTATGCTGACGCTGCGGGGAGCTGGGGCACCTCCAGCATCAGTGCTAGGCAATGGAGGTGAACAGAGTGGTCCGGATCCCTGACGTGCCGGGGACCGCCCTCGATCGGGCCGGAGCGTATCGCATACCGGTGAGTAGCCAAGGGGATATGTATCAGGCTTTGGTGGACTCCGGCTGTAATCAGACCTCAATCCACCAAAGCCTGGTGCAAGACGAGGCATTAGGGAGAGCACAATTGGTGAAGGTGTTGTGTATGCATGGGGATGTTCACAACTACCCTTTAGTGTTGGTCCACATTCTATTTCGAGGGGAGAAATTTAGAGTAAAGGCGGCGGTTAATCCTCGCCTTACCCACTCGATAATTTTGGGGACTGATTGGCCGGGATTTCGGGAATTAATGACTCATTTAGAGAAGAGTGGGGCCTGCCATAGTTTGGCAGGGGGAGGTCCCGGTGTGGCATTAGCGGGAGCAGCTGTCACAGAGCCATCTACGTCATCACCGCATCAGAGTCAAGAGCAGCCTGCTCCTCCTCCCTCTCTCGGGGATTCCCTCGCGGATTTCCCGTTAGAGCAGTCACGGGATGGGACTCTGCGGCATGTGTTTGACCAAGTGAGAGTAATCGATGGTCAAACGCTCCAGCCAAACGCCACGCCATCCTTCCCTTATTTCTCCATTATGAAGGATAAGTTATACCGAGTGACGCAGGACACTCAGACTAAAGAACCGATAACTCAGCTTTTAATCCCAAAGAGCCGCCGGGAACTTATATTCCAGGCGGCTCACTTTAATCCCATGGCCGGACACTTGGGGCAGGATAAGACACTAGCCCGAATAATGGCCCGGTTCTATTGGCCAGGGATTCGCGGCGATGTCCGTAGGTGGTATACGGTGTGCCGTGAATGCCAGTTAGTAAATCCCGCAGCCATTCCAAAAGTGCCTTTGTGCCCTCTGCCATTAATCAAGACCCCATTCGAAAGAATTGGGATGAATCTCATTGGGCCATTAGATCGGTCAACACGTGGATATCGCTTTATTTTAGTTCTGGTGGACTATGCAACGCGATATCCGGAAGCAGTGCCTCTTCGCAATATCTCAGCACATAGTATTGCAGAAGCGCTGTTCCGCATCATCTCCCGAGTTGGAATTCCCAAAGAGATTCTGACTGATCAAGGCACTACGTTTATGTCACGCACACTGCGCGAACTGTATGGGTTACTGGGAATTAAGCCTATCCACACCAGCGTTTATCACCCACAAGCGGATGGCTTAGTCAAACGGTTCAATCGCACCCTCAAAAACATAATTAAAAAATTTGTAAGCGAGGACGCACGCAACTGGGATAAATGGCTCAAGCCCCTGTTCCTCACAGTGTGAGAGGTCCCACAAGCCTCCACAGGGTTCTCCCTGTTCGAATTATTATACAGGCGTAAGCCACATGGCATTCTAGATGTGCTGCCTGAAAACTGGGAGGAGGGACTTTCAGCAAATAAAAATCAAATTCAGTATGTTATCGACCTGCACGCCAAACTTCACACCCTCACGCACTTAACCCAGGAGAATTTGCGGCAGGCCCAAGAATGTCAAGTCCGTCTGTACGACAGGGGCACACGCCTTAGGGAGTTCACACCGGGAGATAAAGTACTCATGTTGTTGCCCACGTCAAGCTCCAAATTAATCGCCAGGTGGCAAGGACCCTTTGAGGTCACACGGCGAGTCGGGGACGTCGACTATGAGGTGAGGCGAATGGACAGGGGTGGGGCGTTACAGATTTACCACCTTAATCTGTTAAAACTTTGGAGCAAGGAGGTCCCCGTGGCATTGGTGTCAGTGGTTCCAGAGAAGGCGGAGCTGGGGCCGGAGGTTCAAAAAGGAAAACTGACATCGCCCGCCGCTCCAGTCCCCTGTGGAGCCCACCTCTCCTCGACCCAACTCACGGAGGTCGCCCAGTTGCAAACAGAATTTTCTGACATGTTCTCGCCCCTGCCCGGCCGCACCCACTTCATAGAACACCACACTGAGACGCCCCCGGTGGTGATAGCGCACAGCCACCCTTACAGACTGCCCAAACACAAAAAAAAAAAAAAAGGTGGTTCGGGAAGAACTCGAGGCCATGCTCGAAATGGGCATCGTCAAGGAGTCCCACAGTGACTGGAGCAGCCCGGTGGTCTTGGTGCCCAAGGCCGACGGATCGGTCCGGTTCTGTGTGGACTATAGAAAAGTCAACGCGGTGTCTAAATTCGATGCATACCCAATGCCTCGTACTGACAAGTTGCTCGATTGACTAGGCACGGCTTGTTTTTATTCGACACTGGATTTGACAAAGGGATATTGGCAGATCCCCTTGACTCCGCTATCCCGAGAGAAAACGGCCTTTTCCACACTGTTTGGCTTACACCAGTTCGTCACACTTCCTTTGGGGCTGTTTGGGGCGCCCGCTACATTCCAGCAGCTTATGGATAGGGTCCTCCGCCCCCACGCCACCTACGCAGCCGCATACCTAGATGACATCATTATTTACAATAATGACTGGCCACGGCACCTAAAACACCTGAGGGCCGTCCTTGAGTCGCTGAGGCGAGCGGGTCTCACAGCCAACCCGAAGAAGTGTGCAATTGGGCGGGTGGAAGTACAGTATCTGGGCTTCCACTTGGGCAATGGGCAGGTGCGTCCCCAAATCAACAAGACAGCAGCGATTGTGGCCTGCCCGAGGCCCAGGACCAAAAAGGGGGTGAGACAGTTCCTGGAGCTGGCTGGCTATCATCGTAGGTTTATACTAGGGAGGTTAACTGATGACCGTTTGACCGGTGGTTGACCGAATCAACGTTAACCGGTTAATTTTTTTTGGTTGTCGGTGAAAAAAAAAAAAAAATCATTCGTTTTGAAGCTGCCGATTTTGGAGCGGAGAACCTGGAATTCTGTGTTTGTAAACGCTTGGGGCATGCCATGCGGTGTAAGGACGACAGCTGACAAATCAGAAACACTCATTCAGTCATGTCCCGCCCTCCCGCCCCAGTTAAAGACAGCTGACAAATCAGAAACACCCATTCAGTCATGTCCCGCCCCAGTTAAAGAGAGCTGACAAATCAGAAACACCCATTCAGTCATGTCCCGCCCCAGTTGAACACAGCCGCCACCAGTGTTGCCAGATTGGGCGGTTTTAAGTGGATTTTGGCGGGTTTTGAACATATTTTGGGCTGGAAAACGTCAGCAATATCTGGCAACATTGGCTGCCACTCGGTGAGAGAAAAGTGTAGACACATGCTTTTTAGCTTACAAATTACTATTCTGTTTTTTTTTTTTTATTTATTATTATTAGAAGGCACATCGAGTTTAGTCCTGCCTTGGCCAGTGCATTCTGAAAGTATGTTTCGGTCTGTAGCCAACAATGCATGTTATTGCAGATCATATCTCTCCACACAAACTAAAGGCGCAGATGTCGACTTTTTCACGGCTTTTTCATGGACTGTAATGGCATTTGCTTATGTAGTAATTTTAATACAGAATTTACTGTGATGAAATTATTCAGACACTCCAACGCCCCCCCCCCTCAAAAAAAAATTGGATCTGCACGAGCCGTGAAAAAGGCGCGCCGTTTGCATCCCTGTTTAAACTCATAGGTTAACCAACTTTAACCGGCTAATGAGGCTCGGTGGTCGGTCAAGATTTTTTTTAGTTTTCGCCATCCCTAGTTTATACCCAATTATTCGGACGTCACCAGCCCGCTGACTGATCTCACTAAAACGGGGGCACCAGATCCGGTCCAGTGGACGGAGCAGTGCCAGGGGGCTTTCTCGGAGGTAAAGGCTGCACTGTGTGGGAGGCCACTATTGCACTCCCCTGACTTCTCTCTCCCCTTTGTTTTGCAGACGGACACATCGGCCAGGGGGCTGGGGGCTGTTCTGTCCCAGGAGGTGGAGGGGGAGGACCGTCCAGTGCTGTACATCAGCCGGAAGCTGTCGGTGCGTGAGGACCGCTACAGCACAATAGAAAAGGAGTGCCTCGCCATCAAGTGGGCGGTCCTCGCCCTCCGCTACTACCTGCTGGGGCGCCCTTTCACCCTCTGTTCAGACCACGCACTCCTGCAGTGGCTCCACCACATGAAGGATGCCAACGCGCGGATCACCCGTTGGTATCTGGCACTCCAGCCATTTAATTTCGAGGTGGTCCACAGGCCGGGGGTGCAGATGGTCGTGGCGGACTTCCTCTCCCGTCGGGGGGGGGTTGAGTCGGCTTCAGGCCAGACGGCTCCCCGGCCTGAGTCGGGCGGTGGGGGTATGTGGCAGCGGGGGCGTGGTCAAGCATCAGTCTGTGAATGGAGTTAGGGAAGGTAAGTGGCAGAATCACTACACCTGATGGGAATTAACCTGTGTTTGTGTGTCTTCCCCAGTGACCATGCCCTATAAAGAGGATAGAGAGAGCAGAGGAAGGGAGTTCTCCCCCAACCTGGATGCTTGTGTGCGTGCGTGTGTGTATGTGAGAGAGTGAATATAAAAGGTGAAAAGCTAAAATAAAAGAGTTTTTGAGAACTCAGTTCTGGCCTGCCGTGCTTCTGTGCTCCACCCACCTAGAACTCTTGCTACACCACTTATGAACATTTGTGAAAGCTGTGGTTGGGATGAAACGGAATACAACTACCTCCATTTTCCCCCCTTTTCTTTAGTTTTCAGCAGTCTGTAAAAAGAAAGCTCAGATTTCTTATTAAATCTATTTGTCCAGTCGATCGCACAACATCTCTTTTCCATCTTAGACCTGATTTTTGTGCATTTTTACAGCTGTGTTACTTCCGCCTAGGGTGAAGTCTCATGCATTCATGCTACTGTACATTACTATGCCCTCTGCTGTCTAAACAATGCAATTACAGTTAGGATAAAGAAGAAGAACTTTATTTATTACACATACACTTAAGCACAGTTAACCCATCTGAAGCAGTGAACACACACACACACACGGGCACTTCACCCCAAGGCCACCCCATGTTAACCTAATCTGCATCTCTTTGGACTGTGGGGGAAACCGGAGCACCCGGAGGAAACCCATGCAAACACAGGGAGAACGTGCAAACTCCGCACAGAAAGGCCCTCACCAGTCGTTTGGCTCGAACCCAGAACCTTCATGCTGTGAGGTGACCATTCTAAACACTACACCACCGTGCCACCCAAAACTAAGAGATTATGCAGCCTGATAATAATCACAATTTTTTTCCCCAACAATTCAAATCGTCATAAATTTATACCAAGGTTTATCGTCGCACGATATATCGTTACACGCCTATAAATTTCCATCACTATATATTCACTGACAAGTGTGAAAGAATTTTACGAGCACGTTTTAACCCGGTGCACTCCTCAGTGCTCAAGGTTTCTTTTACCTTTTTAGCTCGTTAATTAAGTGCAGTGGGAAATCAAACCAAATATTAAATAAACAAAGTGTAAATATTCATTTCCCTCAAACAAACAAACCCTTAAAGGTGTAACATGATGCGGGTTAATATTTGAGCTGTTCCCACCTCCAGCTCCTCGATGGTAGTGTTTTCCTCGTGCACTTTAAGATCATCCTGTGTGTCTGGATCTCCAGCTTCCTGTCCTCCAACAATCTCATTCAAATACTGCTGATCGATCTTATCCATCGCGGCCTTCAGATCGTTCCTCAAACCCTGAACACAGCCATTATTCAGTCACAGCACACACCAACACTGACTGTGAGGAGCTGGTAAAAAGTTAACACACGATGTCTTGCCTTGTTCACTTCCGGTGCGAGGATCTCAATCTTGCGGAGCCTCTGAAAGGCGTCGTAATCGGTCTCTCCAAACAGACGCACCGGCTCTCCACGCTCCCTCAGACGCCGGATCACCTGCACACACACACACTCATTAGACCATTTCATAGCACGCAATGAAGAGCAAAGCGGAACGAGTAACTGTTCACACGTACTTCCTGCCGAGAGAGGGTCATGGGTAACTTCTCCTCCGTGAGCTCCAGCTCTAGTACAGGGTTGGATGATGTGGACGTCTCCGTCTCCTCCTGCTGCTGCTGCTTCTTCTCCTGCTTTGGATAATGAACAGAAGAAAGATGCGCAAATGACTGACCGCTCAGACTTTTTCGTTTTGCTGAAGAAAACAAAGCCTGGTTTATGCTTCATCATGAACCTTTAATGACCCTGGGTGTTAATAAGCTTTCAGAACAGTAGAAAGATCTTCGCTGTCCATCTAACAAAGGGGCGGGGAGTTAAAAACCAAGGGATGATGCGTGAATCACTTATTGTTAAAATAAGACATGGAACGTCTTCAAAAATTCTTCAAATGAGATGCTGTGCCTTCATCGTCAAATTTATACCGAATCACTGTCGAATAGGAAACAGGAACTCTTCCCTCCCCAGAGGAGCATTTCTCCACCTACTTTTTAAACAGTACTTAGTGATGAAGATATAAATTAATCAAAATCCCTCAACGTTAAAGCATATACGCAGAGCCATGGCCTCACTTTCGTTTATAAACGCCTTGAGACCTCAAGAACGGCACAGGAATAGTTTCAAGCATTAACAATAAATCGAATATAGTAATTTTTAACGATTAAAGTGATTTATATAGGTAGCGGTCTGAGTGAATGACCTTGACGTCCGTAACGTCACAGCAGGAAGTCTATCGGTCTCATCGCCATTTCCGCTATACTAAAACGCAGAGCTGACTGCAACTCCGATCCTCCATTTTGAGCTAATTTATCACCATGCCACGTAGATGTGTTGCTGGTGGGTGCAGCGACACGACAGAAGGCGGACTTACATTGCATTCATGGCCCAAAAATGTTCAAACTGCAAAGATTTGGACGCGTTTTGCGAGTTGTTCACGGGCACATTGGGCGGCTAAGAAGCGGTCTCTCCTCTGCTCTGCACATTTTACTGAAGACTCGTACGAGACCTCTGATCTGTTGAGGCGCGTTGGCTATAAGCCCGTATTGAAAGAGGGTGCAGGACCAACAATTAAAGAAAACTACAAGAAAAGGAAAGTATGCATCTTGTTTTTTTTTTTAAAGGAAAGTGCGTTTAGTTGCACCAGTTCTCCCGGAGCATGAGCCGAGGGTTGTTGCTAAAACCCGGGACGGAACGGGACAGGACATATCGCTCAAGCAGTGACCTCCCCGCGGTTGTTGCTAAAACCAGTGACATCCCGTTCCATCCCGGGTTTTAGTAATCACCTGAGCCCAGCAGTAATGGCGGAGTACTCAGTATGGAGAGAATGAGTGGAGCAGCCGTCTGATTTCTAAACTGGATATTGCTGCCAACTCGACCTTACGCGGAAGAAGTGAATGAATGGAGAACTGAACGAACAACTGAAAGTCAGATTGTTTCAAAAACAAAACAATCAGCCACAAGGTCGGCCTTCAAGAAGCGAGAACACAGACGGGTAAGCTCCGACTCTTATTGGATTAAAAAAAACAACAACACGTTGTTTACCTGCATTTAGATTAATGCATGTAATTTGTATTGTGTGTTTAAGTTACCGGTATAAGATTATTTAATTTGCTTCAGAATGTGATTGTCTCAGTTCATCTGATTATTTAATTAGCCTTTTACGTTTTATCAGTGAAAATGCATGCATGTACATGTCTGTTGCATAAGTTAGAACACCTATCCTGTTTTAATGAGAGTCAACTCACAATCAGTGAAGTCAAATCAGTCTTAGTTGAGCGAGTCGGTTACGGTATTTCTTACTTTCACCATAAATTTTTATTTATATATGACTTTGGTCTATAGCTGTAAAAGGCCTCGGCCTTAAAACCGGTTACCGCTGTGACGTCACGCACTCAGGGCTGGCTGGCTCAGCGGGGCGGCTCGAATGCCAACTTTGCGGTCGATTTTAACTCTCAAAAATATATATATTCTTATTCCCATTTATGCAGCATACAAGAGTCAAGGATGGAAAGGTTCTGAGTATCTCCTTTAATTCCACTGTGCTGACCTGAAAGAGAACAGTGGCTCCAACAGACCACTACATTTCCTCCATTAGTTCAAAAAACATCCAAAGCTGCATCCAAAGTTGCGAGCTACACGGTTTAAAAGCAGTGATGCGTTTACCTCGACAGGAAGTTCAGTCCAATTCATAGATTTACTACAACCAAGACTGCGATAAATGTATTTGATATCGGTGTTATCCGGTCTCTGTTTATTCACACACCGACACTGGTCAGTCACGAAAGCGGTCATCACCACTTCAGACGCATCAGGTTCAGAGAGCAACGTTTTCAAGCTGCTGTGCTTTGCCACATCTGAAGCACTTTCTGCATGGAAGTATAAATCAGGCTTAAATAATCCTCTTCTCCGTGCTCTAATGAGAACGTCCTGTAGCAACGCCGGATTGTTGAAGTCTGCCAGATCAGACACATTTCTAACACATGCAGCTGCTTAAGACAGGACAAAGCAAATTAAAAAGAACTGCATCACACAACACAGCCTTTCGACACACATGAATATATGCTACAGTGGTGCTTGAAAGTTTGTGAACCCTTTAGAATTTTCTATATTTCGGCATAAATACGACATCAAAATTTCCTAAAAATAGATAAGAACACAAATAAACAAATGAGACAAAAAAAATATTATACTTGCGTCATTTATTGAGGAAAACGATCCATTACATAATCATCTTCACGTTCCTTCCTCTGGTCGAGGGTGGGATGTGATGAAACGCCATTCTTTCCAGTTTTGTGCTTTTCGTACTGCCTCTGTCTAAGTCGAGCGAGTCCATTCCATGGATATTCATAACCCGTGATATTCTGGGCCAGCCTCGACCTCACCTGCTGTTCATCTGGCCTTCCAGTAGAGTACGATGGAGGCTGTCATGTCTAACTATATGACCACAGTACGTGAGTTTTACATATTCGCACATTACATTACATATTAGTGAGTGGCAAAAGTATGTGAACCTCCAGGATTAGTAGTGAATTTGAAGGTGAATTTCAAGTCTGGTGTTTTCAATCAGTGGCATAACGATCAAGTGTGAGCCTTTGTCTTGTTTTATTTCAAAACCAGTGATCTATCAAAAGTCTGATCTTCACAACACATTTTTGAATTTGGAAGTGCATCATTGCAAGGAGAACAAAGGAGATTTATTGGGGACCTCAGAAAAAGTGTTGCGGATACTCAATAAGCTGGAAAAGTTACAAAACCATCTCGAAACTCCACCAATCCACAGTCAGAAAAATACAGGAAACTGATCACAGCTACCCTTCCCAGGAGTGATCAACCAACAAAGATCACTCTAAGAGTAAGGAGTGTAACAGTCCGTGAGGTCACAAAGGAACCCAAGGTAACATTCATTCATCTCATTATCTCTAGCCGCTTTATCCTGTTCTACAGGGTCGCAGGCAAGCTGGAGCCTATCCCAGCTGACTACGGGCGAGAGGCGGGGTACACCCTGGACAAGTCACCAGGTCATCACAGGGCTGACACATAGACACAGACAACCATTCACACTCACATTCACACCTACGCTCAATTTAGAGTCACCAGTTAACCTAACCTGCATGTCTTTGGACTGTGGGGGAAACCGGAGCACCCGGAGGAAACCCACGCAGACACGGGGAGAACATGCAAACTCCACACAGAAAGGCCCTCGCCGGCCACGGGGCTCGAACCCGGACCTTCTTGCTGTGAGGCGACAGCGCTAACCACTACACCACCATGCCGCCACCTAAGGTAACTTTGAAGCAATTAAAGGTCTTTCTTACATTGGCTAATGTTCATGTGCCCACCATCAGGAGAACACTGAATAATTCTGTGCATGGCAGGGTTATGAAGGGAAAGCTACTCCTCTCCAAAAAGAACATTGCTGCCTGTCTACAGGTTGCTAAAGATCACATGGACAAGTCAGAATGCTACTGGAAAAAAAAAATCAGAGGTGGACAAAAGTACCCAACTTCATTACTTAAGTCAAAGTCCAGATCCCACTGGTCAAATGTTACTCCAATACAAATGAAAAGTTGTCCAGTCAATTTTTTACTTAAGTTAAAGTACTAAAGTACTTGCTTTTAAAAATACTTCAGTATTAAAAGTACATTTTCTGTCAACACATCGTTGTATTATTGTCACAACGCTTACAAAACCTAATGCCTCTGATGCCCCTTTTCCACCAAATCAGTTCCAGGGCTGGTTCGGGGCCGGTGCTGGTTCACAACTCGTTGAACTTGCGAGCCAGCTGAGAACCAGTTTGCTTTTCCATAGCTCGCGGTGCTAAGGGAAGCCACGTCATTACGTCGCTGTATACGTCAGTTACGTCGCTACGTTTACATAAACCTTGGCGAGAATATCAAAGCAAAAACAACACGGAAGAAGCAGCAGCAGCAGCAACAACAATAATAATAATGGATGACTTCGCGTTTGTACAGCTGCTACTTCTCGTCGCTTAAAAATGGTGATCTTTCGCGGTCTTGTTATTGTTGTTGGTCTTCACAACTCCGCCCCCCCCCGCTGACGCAAGCGGTTCTTTCCTCTGGCCCAGCAGAGAGTTGGTGCTAGCCTGGAACCGGTTTTTCTGGCCCCAGAGCCAGTTCTTTGTCAGTGGAAACAGAAAACCCGGTTCCAAACTAAGCACTGGCCCCGAACCAGCCCTGGAACTGCTTTGGTGGAAAAGGGGCATGAAGCAACCAACGGGATTTACAAAATGAACGCATGCTGTGCCATCAAGGTGGTTTAACGTTAAGCTAGCTAGTCAGTGAAGCGCCACCTGACATGCTAGCAAACTCTTTTCAAACTCGAAATCATATTGGGTAGCTAACGCTACTAGAAAAGAAAGATTTCTACATTGTTTATTTGGCAAGATTATGCTAAAACATATTTCTGAAAGGACTTCAGACAAGTTAACACTATTCATGTTAGCATAACACTTTTTACATGCTAACTAAGAGTGTCCAAGTTAACTAGCTATGTGTTAACGTTAGCCGTGGACAGGGCGAGGGCAACTTGGTGGGCAAATCCATAGAAAGTCAATGACTAACCAGACTACATAGCTATTGCAACGTTATTGCTAGCTCTAAAAGCACAGACAACTTCGTTGCAAGCTTTCTCTTGCAATAAAACGTTTATATCCCTCAATATGCTTCCGCAGGTTGGACGGCAAGTTTTTGTCGACCACGATGTGGTTCGTTTTCAGCAAACAAAGCAAACATTTAAAGCGAAACAAATCTTTAATCCTTTCAGAAAACTGAAACATGGGTTCTCGGTAAAGCCATGGGTGTGTGCGCGTTCCCCAGAAGAACCGCCTCCTTCCATTCTGCCATCAACTAATCGTGTTCAAATAATTCTGCTGAGGAATCACTGAACTTGATTTTATACAGTTTATGGACGTGATGTCTCAGTGTCACCTGCAAAAAAACCAATCATGTCTTAGAAAAGAAAAGAACATCCACTTTCAAAGCTGCTTCATAGTAACGAGGACCTTGACAGAAATGTAGTGGAGTGAAAAGTACGATATTTGTCTTTCAAACGTAGTGAAGTCAGAAGTTTCCAAAAAAAAAAATAAAGGAAAATACAGATACTCAAAGTGTACTTGAGTACAAGACTCAAGTAAATGTACTTCGTTACTGTCCACCTCTGGAAAAAATATAACTTTTTGGTTTAAATGAGCAGCGTTATGTTTGGAGAAAGGAAAAACACTGCATTCCAGCATAAGAACCTTATCCCATCTGTGAAACATGGTGGTGGTAGTATCATGGTTTGGGCCTGTTTTGCTGCATTTGGGCCAGGACGGCTTGCCATCATTGATGGAACAATGAATTGTGAATCATTCCAGTGAATTCTAAAGGGAAAATGTCAGAACATTTGTCTGTGACCTGAAGCGAGCAGTTCATGTCAGGAAACCCATCAACATCCCAGAGTTGCAGCTGGTCTGTCCAGAGGAACGGGCTAAACATCCTCCAAGCTGATGTGCAGAACTGATCAACAGTAACCACAAACGTTTAGTTGGAGTTATTTCTGCACAAAGGGGTCACGAGAAATACTGAAAAACTAAGGTTCACATACTTTTGCCACTCTAATATGCAATATTGGATCATTTTCCTCAATAAATAAACGGCCAGGTATAATATTTTTGTCTCATTTGTTTCTCTTTATTACTTTTAGGACTTCCATGAAAACATATGTTTTCAGTCATATTTATGCAAAAATATAGACAATTCGAAAGGATTCACAAACAGTCAAGCATCACAGCTATATAGCCAAAAGTTTATGGACACCTGGCCTTCACACTCATGTGTTTGTAGAACATCCCATTCCAGACTTAGCCCCTCTTTGCTGTTTAATAACCTCCACACTTTGGGGAATTTTGGAGTGTGGCTGTGGGGATGCGTGTTCATTTAGCCACAAGAGCATTAATGAGATCAGGCACTGATGTTGGAGGAGCTGGACTGAGTGAGGAGGTCTGGGGTGCAGTCGGTGTTCCAGTTCATCCCAAAGGTGTTCAGTGTGGGCTTGAGGTCAGGGTTCTGTGTAGGACACTCGATTTCTTCCACACCAAACTTTGGCAAACCATGTCTTCCTGGAGCTTGCTTTACGCACAGGTGCATGGTCATGCTGGAACAGGTTTGGGTCTCTTATACCCCTTTTCCACCAAATCAGTTCCAGGGCTGGTTCGGGGCCAGTGCTGGTGCAGGGTCACAACTCGTTCAACTTGCGAGCCAGCTGAGAACCAGTTTGCTTTTCCATAGCTCGTGGTGCTAAGCGGAGCCACGTCATTACGTCGCTGTATACGTCAGTTACGTCGCTGTATACGTCAGTTATGGCGCTACATTTACATAAACCTTGGCGCGAATATCGAAGCAAAAACAACACGGAAGAAGCAGCAGCAGCAACAATAATAATAATAATAATAATAATAATAATAATAAATGACTTCGCGTTTGTACAGCTGCTGCTTCTCGTCGCTTAAAAATGGCGAACTTTCGCGGTCTTGTTATTGTTGTTGGTCTTAACAACTCCGCCCCCCCGCTGACATAAGCGGTTCTTTCCTCTGGCCCAGCAGAGAGTTGGTGCTAGCCTGGAACCGGTTTTTCTGGCCCCAGAGCCAGTTCTTTGTCAGTGGAAACAGAAAACCTGGTTCCAAACTAAGCACTGGCCCCGAACCAGCCCTGGAACTGCTTTGATGGAAAAGGGGCATTAGTCCCAGTGAAGGGAAATTATACCGTTGCAGCATACAAAACCTTTCTATACGATTGTGTTTTTCCAACTTTAGTGCAACAGTTTGGGGGAAGAACCGCATACAGATGTAATGGTCAGGCGTCCACAAACTTTTGACCACATAGTGCGGCACACGCCGAGGCACGGCTGTACTTATTTCCACGGATGACTTAAAGTGAAATAAATACACAAAATCAGAGGAAGGTAGATTTCAAGCAAATGCTGCTGTGGGTTTCATGCAACACTGAAAGCAATGGCAACTGAAAGAAACAAATTAATTTAATCATTCTTTCTAATGCATAAATTTCAAACAAGTCATGCATACTGGTGCATTCCGCCTGTGTGCACCATACCTGTGTCACAGGCTGTTCATGAGCAACCTGCACACGCGCAGAGGGAGACGGAAGAGACAGAAGAAGAGACATTTCAAGAGAAAGAGGTTTGGAAGAGAATGAGAAATGTACAATGTGTTATCAAGGATAAGCTGAAAATGTCAACAAAAAAAGTCGATGCCACAGTATCTGACTGATATCCAGTTAATCAAAGGGATTTTGGTTTTAGTGAGCGAGTTCACACGACGGTAATTAACTTACGCTGTATCCACTTCTTTTGTAGTACTCTTCTTCCTCCTTCCTGGCGAGGTCAGCCCGCTTGAAGAACTTCTTCGTGTCCTGGAAAATTACGATGGTAAACATCACTAAAGCACATGCATAGATTGTATTATGGTGTTGAAAACGTAGAGTATTAGCTCTATAAGTGTGCTCCGAGAACACAATATCCCCCACTGGCAACTAGGCCATAACTCCGGTAAAATGCAGCTGAATTGAATGAAATTGCAAGATGCGTATTACTGACATATAACAAAGAATCCTGCCGAGTTTCGTGAAATCCCTCCAAAAATTGTGAGGGAAGTTGATTTCAGAAAGCAAGCACACCTTGATGAAATTGCCAAAGTACAAGTTTGTTAATAATCAAGGCCATAACTCTGGTAAAATTTGCCCAAATTAAACAAAATATGTAGAACTGTCAGATAAAGCCTTTTGCCAAGTTTGGTGAAATTCCTCCACAAATTGTGAGAGGAGTTGATTTCTGAAGAACGTACTAGGGGTCGACCGATAATCGGCCTGGCCGATATATCGGGCCGATATTCTGCATTTTTAGGCTTATCGGTATCGGCCATAATTTCCGCCGATAACATGCCTTTTTGCAGCCATTTCGTTCCTAACGCGACTGTCCCTGCACGTCCTTTCCTGCACTCGCCTCTCTGAGTTCAAGAACACGGTCCCGCCCACCACAACATCTGATTTGTTTGGCACAAGCGATATAGCCAATCAACACGCGTAGCTAACCGCTGTGAACTGTTTCAAGCCGACCCCTCACTCCGACTTCCGTTCTCTGAACAGACTCTTAAAGGAGCAGCCGCTCCTTTTAACATGCAGAGCAACTGTGCTTCCTTCACTACAATATAATCCTCCTAAATTGGGAATATTAGGCTTGGGCATTAAAAGCATTAGAATGTAGATGGGTACTTGTTGTTACATAATAGGGAGTGATAGCCGACTTTATGGTTGATTTTACTTTTTAAAAAATGCTACAGGCAGCTCCCTACACTTGATTTGTTATTTAAAAACTACTTGAAGTTGGTAAGTCTTACTTAGTTCTTAGTGTAAAAGAATCCAGAGTGTATTTTCATTTATTTTCCACTGAAAATGGTGAGCTGTAATATAGTAGAGAGTGATTTTTTTTTTATCGGTGAATATTTATTTTATTATTTTCTCATTTTATTCTAACTAATGTTTGACTTTATTGTACAAATGCTGCTGGCATCTCCCTGCACAAAATTGCATGTTCAATTTTACAATTAAACATACATTTCATGGATATGAAGGTCTTTGTCAGTGTGTGCTATGTTTAATTTCATGTGAATTATAATGTTTACATTTATCAGTTGCACATATCGGTTATCGGCATCCCAATTCCATAATAATCGGTATCGGCCCTGAAAGAAACATATCGGTCTATCCCTAGAACGTACACCCTCATGAAACTGTCAAAGTTATTTAATCAAGGGTCAAAACTCTGGGAAATTTTTCACAAAAGAAATTAAATTGCAATATGCGTGTTACCGTCATCTAACAAGGCCTTTTGCCAAGCTTCGAGAAATTCATCCAAAAATTGTGAGAGGAGTTGATGTCAGAAGGCAAACACACCTTCATGAAATTGTGAAAGTACAAGGTTGTTAATCAAGGGCCACAACTCTGGTAAAATGCAACTGAATTGAATAAAATAACAATATGCTGACATATGACAAGACATTTTACCAAGTTTGGTGGCCTTTCTGTGTGGAGTTTGCATGTTCTCCCCGTGTCCGCGTGGGTTTCCTCCGGGTGCTCCGGTTTCCCCCACAGTCCAAAGACATGCAGGTTAGGTTAACTGGTGACTCTAAATTGACCGTAGGTGTGAATGTGAGTGTGAATGGTTGTCTGTGTCTATTGGCCCTTTCCCACTACCCTTTTTCAGCTCGCTTCAGCCCAACACGGCTCGCTTCAGCCCAACACGGCTCGCTTCAGGTCGTGAGACTACCGCTTAAAAGATCACTGATGTCACTGTTTGCGCCGCCTAACGACATCACGTGACGTCCACCCACTTTCACTAACTCCACCCAATGTGTCCACCCACTTCCAGCCAGCACGGTTCAGCGCGGGTGTAGTCGAAACGCAACTCCAACAGCCCCACTCAGCCCAACTCGGCACGGCACGGCTCAGCCCAACTCAGCCGCGTTGGTAGTGGAAAAGCGGCATATGTGTCAGCCCTGTGATGACCTGGCGACTTGTCCAGGGTGTACCCCGCCTTTCGCCTGTAGTCAGCTGGGATAGGCTCCAGCTTGCCTGTGACCCTGTAGAACAGGATAAAGCGGCTAGAGATAATAGCAGCTAGAGATGATGGATGGATGGATGGATGGATGGATGGATATTCCCATCATACCTCAGGAACATGTTTACCTGAAATTCTGAAGTACACAACTACAACACTAGAAACAAATCTTACATTCACATGGTCGAAATAGCATCCAAGTCTGGTTATAGATCCTTCAAATATTCTGCTGCTAAATTATTCAACAGTCTGGATTCTATAGCTATAAACTCCAAGTGTGTTTAATCATTTTCGCTCAAACTACTGGTTATAATGTTCTAGATCAATTCTAAATTGTCCAATGTACTCAAAGTTATGATAAATTTCACACTACTGAAGGCAAATTTTTTTATCATCAAAATTCTATTTCTCTCATTTTATTAAATATCGGAATGCACTTTTGATCGCTATTTTGTCTCTGCTATAGCAAGTTATGAGTGTTTGAAATACGCTCTGTAATACATCAGTCCATATATCAGAGATGGGACCAAGTCACACATGTGCAAGTCTCAAGTAAGTCTCAAGTCTTAACCTTCAAGTCCCAAGTAAGTCCCAAGTCTTTTTTGTCTTGGGCAAGTCAAGTCAAGTCACAGGCTATGTCAAGTCAAGTCAAGTCCTATAATAAGTCAAGTCACCTTAGGCGTATTGGCGTAATTTTAGCAGCAGAATATGAATTTAATACATTGAAAAGGCAATACATAAGTAAATGTCAGTAAACATCCCTGGCACATGTGCCCAACCTGTTAAATATTTGCATTTTAAATACTCATGTTCTGTAAAATACATAAAACAAAACAGTAATAATGTCACAAAGTTATTTATTGATGGCAAAATTGATTGCAAGATTGAAAGCCAACTAAGTTTCTCACATTGTCATCAGCCAACAAGAAAAATAAACAGAGAATTGGCATTCTGTTATGTGCGTAGTTAAAAGAGGGTAGGACGACACCTTGGGTTAACAGGGGCATGAGCTCCTCCAATCTCTAATCACGTCAGATGAGATGACTATTATTAATAAGATACACGTGGAGAAACCTGAAGTGACTTCGATGTATGTTTGCGCCAATAAAAAAACAAAGGATAGAGAAATGTGTCAGACATAATTTAGGTCTCAAAAAGAAGACCTGTTCGCCCGTGCAAAAGTGACATCATCTTACCCCATATGACAAGCTACAGAGGTGTGTGCAAAAGCGCTCTCTCTCTCGCTCTCTCGCTCTCCGAGGCTGCCTCAGCCTGTGCGGAGCGGGGACATATAGAACGACTTTGGCGCGGGAGTCTTGGTTCCCGCTATAATAGATTGTTACGAAAATAAATGTTAAATGAAATACGCATCCCGCGCATTCCTTTCCACAGGAACTTTGCTCACAACGTTTCGGTCGTGGCTAACGCACTGTCCTCCTTACCACAAGTGCAACGTTTCGGGAACAATACGGAAAGGACAGTGCGCGGGATTCATCTTTCCTTGAACAATTACCCAGAGACTTTTTAAATTACCTCACTGGGAAATATCCAATGCACCTGTTCAGTTACAGAGTTGTGCTCTCTAAATTGTAGTCATTCAAACCATTGTTTTGGTGGCCTGGTAGCCTGACATGATATGATGTGAAATCTGTGAACACATCGTGGCATGGGGCGTACCGGTATATATAGCCCACGCAGAGAGCGTGCCTGATGGACAGGGCGGTGACAACGCAACGGCAGTGCAATCAAAATTACTGAAGTATGTGCATATTACATTTTATTTTCACAATAAAAACATGATGGAAATAACACTCAAGTCACTCAAGTCATCGTGTGTCAAGTCCCGAGTCTTAAACTTCCAAGTCCGAGTCAAGTATTTTCATGTTTTGTCAAGTCAAGTCACAAGTCATGAAAACAGTGACTCGAGTCGACTCGAGTCCAAGTCCCCACCTCTGCCATATGTCAAAGCAATGGGCGTAAACGAGATTCGTTGAGACCTGTGCGAGACATCGTAGGACGGAAGTAAAACGTACAGCGGAAATCAAAGTGACCGACATCTGCCAACGTTGTCAAAAGATGCACGCGTCCTCTTTCGAATGCTGACGTAATCAAGCTGGAAGTTTTGCTTGTTTTGATAGCAATCAGGAAAGTTTGAAAAAAGTAGGCAGTAATCGTCATTTAAACTTGTTTTTGTGCAATATTTCGTTTGGAAAACCGTTTTCAAAATGGCGGCACTGACACTTCACGTTTCAAAGTCTCACACAAGTCTCGTGAAGATCGCGCGGATAAGCGACGCCTGCCTTGGACCAAACAAACAACATGGCTAAAAACCGAAGAGACCCATAAGTATAATATTTAAATCGCAATTAGTTGCCAATACGGGTCATGATATAAGGTTACTAAAACTGAATTGAAGAACATGTTAATTAAGAAATAAAGCAAGTTTAAAAATGACTTCAGGTCCCCTTTAAAGTTTCAATTATCAATACAAATTGCTGTAAGTTTTTATATTATCCACATTATTATATATTTGGGGCGGCACGGTGGTGTAGTGGTTAGCGCTGTCGCCTCACAGCAAGAAGGTCCGGGTTCGAGCCCGTGTCCGCGTGGGTTTCCTCCGGGTGCTCCGGTTTCCCCCACAGTCCAAAGACATGCAGGTTAGGTTAACTGGTGACTCTAAATTGACCGTAGGTGTGAATGTGAGTGTGAATGGTTGTCTGTGTCTATGTGTCAGCCCTGTGATGACCTGGCGACTTGTCCAGGGTGTACCCCGCCTTTCGCCCGTAGTCAGCTGGGATAGGCTCCAGCTTGCCTGCGACCCTGTAGAAGGATAAAGCGGCTACAGATAATGAGATGAGATTATATAATTTGCCATTGATTTATATTATGCACAGCTTTCATGTAAATAAGTGTCAGCTTTTGAAACCCTGTGCCTAATAAAGTTTATTTTTTTTATATGGTGTGAACTATATTTTTTAAATTATACATGGTCTCTCTGCACCTTATCTTACATCCGATATTGCTTGAGTGGCTGATGTACATTCTTTCAAGAGTTTCAAGAGTCATGGTCAAAAATCCTTCCTGTTCAATGCTGTGAAACAGTGGAATAGTCCGCCACCTCAGATACAATCAATTCAGAGCTTTCAGTGTTTTAAAAGGACTGTTAAAAGGCACTTTTTTTTCCGTAATCCGTAATTCTTTTTATGCTATTTTTTTATTTTTTTGCTGATGTCCTAGTCATTATGCTCATGAGCGATTTCCAGTGTCGGTATTTCTAGTCTGTTTTTTGCCTTGTTCCTGCCATCTTGTAACTTTACTGTGGGACTACAATGGAAATAAGTGTATTTTACACTTTTGTGTAATCTTGGGTTTAGTTTCTTGTTTTCTAGTTGTGGTGTACATGTGTACAGTATAGCTGATTGAATTTATTTTGGTAAAATAACATGCAAATCAATTCAATGAGATTATTGAGGGGTTTTTTTTTTTTGGGGGGGGGGGGGGGGGGGGGGGTCTCTCTCCCCCAAAATGTTTTGATTTATTTTACACTTGATTTTATGGTTGCTATACCTAGCACATTAAAGATGGGAAAATATCAGACATACACTACCGTTCAAAAGTTTGGGGTCACCCAGACAATTTTGTGTTTTCCATGAAAAGTCACACTTTTATTTACCACCATAAGTTGTAAAATGAATAGAAAATATAGTCGAGACATTTTTCTGGCCATTTTGAGCATTTAATCGACCCCACAAATGTGATGCTCCAGAAACTCAATCTGCTCAAAGGAAGGTCAGTTTTATAGCTTCTCTAAAGAGCTCAACTGTTTTCAGCTGTGCTAACATGATTGTACAAGGGTTTTCTAATCATCCATTAGCCTTCTGAGGCAATGAGCAAACACATTGTACCATTAGAACACTGGAGTGAGAGTTGCTGGAAATGGGCCTCTATACACCTATGGAGATATTGCACCAAAAACCACACATTTGCAGCTAGAATAGTCATTTACCACATTAGCAATGTATAGAGTGGATTTCTGATTAGTTTAAAGTGATCTTCATTGAAAAGAACAGTGCTTTTCTTTCAAAAATAAGGACATTTCAAAGTGACCCCAAACTTTTGAACGGTAGTGTAATTCATCTTGGTTTAGTCTTTTAATATTAAAAATGCCAGCAATTTTACCAGGAGTGTGTAGACTGTTTATATCCACATGTAGCTTAAGTGGCTAAATGGATATTTAAAAGAGCCTGATATAATGTTATATATACACACACAATTGCAATCAGAAATATTCAACCCCCCAATTATTTTAAGGATTTATCAATTAAAGTTTCTTCAAAGAGCAAGATTCTACTTTGGATGACGTCTTTATGAGTTAAGTGGTACATAAAATCAACACAGAAAATGCATGATGTAGTATTTGTGTGTAACAGTATATTTTGCTAAGATAGCCATGTCACAATTATTCAACCCCTATATAAATGTTGTTTTTAAAGCTTTGACAGTTTTTATGGCCTAAAGTGGAGTTGAAACATAATTAAGCCTTTGGGAACTCTACAATGATCTTTCATATGCTTCCAATGTGTTGCATATACAGTGGTGCTTGAAAGTTTGTGAACCCTTTAGAAGTTTCTATATTTCTGCATAAATATGACCTAAAACATCATCAGATTTTCACACAAGTCCTAAAAGTAGATAAAGAGAACCCAGTTAAAGAAATGAGACAAAAATATTATACTTGGTCATTTATTTAT
Organism: Neoarius graeffei; assembly: GCF_027579695.1. Classification (NCBI taxonomy): domain Eukaryota; kingdom Metazoa; phylum Chordata; class Actinopteri; order Siluriformes; family Ariidae; genus Neoarius; species Neoarius graeffei. The sequence continues at coordinate 36,376,690 of NC_083574.1, read as the reverse complement.
TGAGGAAAATGATCCAATATTACATATCTGTGAGTGGCAAAAGTATGTGAACCTCTAGGATTAGCAGTTAATTTGAAGGTGAAATTAGAGTCAGGTGTTTTCAATCAATGGGATGACAATCAGGTGTGAGTGGGCACCCTGTTTTATTTAAAGAACAGGGATCTATCAAAGTCTGATCTTCACAACACATGTTTGTGGAAGTGTATCATGGCACAAACAAAGGAGATTTCTGAGGACCTCAGAAAAAGCGTTGTTGATGCTCATCAGGCTGGAAAAGGTTACAAAACCATCTCTAAAGAGTTTGGACTCCACCAATCCACAGTCAGACAGATTGTGTACAAATGGAGGAAATTCAAGACCATTGTTCCCCTCCCCAGGAGTGGTCGACCAACAAAGATCACTCCAACAGCAAGGCATGTAATAGTCAGCGAGGTTACAAAGGACTCCAGGGTAACTTCTAAGCAACTGAAGGCCTCTCTCACATTGGCTAATGTTAATGCTCATGAGTCCACCATCAGGAGAACACTGAACAACAATGGTGTGCATGGCAGGGTTGCAAGGAGAAAGCCACTGCTCTCCAAAAAGAACATTGCTGCTCGTCTGCAGTTTGCTAAAGCTCATGTGGGCAAGCCAGAAGGCTATTGGAAAAATGTTTTGTGGACGGATGAGACCAAAATAGAACTTTTTGGTTTAAATGAGAAGTGTCATGTTTGGAGAAAGGAAAACACTGCATTCCAGCAGAAGAACCTTATCCCATCTGTCAAACATGGTGGTGGTAGTATCATGGTTTGGGCCTGTTTTGCTGCATCTGGGCCAGGATGGCTTGCCATCATTGATGGAACAATGAATTCTGAATTATACCAGCAAATTCTAAAGGAAAATGTCAGGACATCTGTCCATGAACTGAATCTCAAGAGAAGGTGGGTCATGTAGCAAGACAACGACCCTAAGAACACAAGTTGTTCTACCAAAGAATGGTTAAAGAAGAATAAAGTTAATGTTTTGGAATGGCCAACTCAATGTTCTGACCTTAATCCAATTAAAATGTTGTGGAAGGACCTGAAGCGAGCAGTTCATGTGAGGAGACCCACCAACATCCCAGAGTTGAAGCTGTTCTGTACGGAGGAATGGGCTAAAATTCCTCCAAGCCGGTGTGCAGGACTGATCAACAGTTACCGGAAACGTTTAGTTGCAGTTATTGCTGCACAAGGGGGTCACACCAGATACTGAAAGCAAAGGTTCACATACTTTTGCCACTCGCAGATATGTAATATTGGATCATTTTCCTCAATAAATAAATGACCAAGTATCATATCTTTGTCTCATTTTTAACTGGGTTCTCTTTATCTGCTTTTAGGACTTGTATGAAAATCTGATGTTTTAGGTCATATTTATGAAGAAATATAGAAATTTCTAAAGGATTCACAAACTTTCAAGCACCACTGTATAAACCCCACCCATGAAAGTATTACGGTCAGTTGCAATCATGGAAAAGACAAAGGAGCTTCCACAAAAGCTGAGGGAGAGGAGATTATTTCATCACACCTAAAGGGCCTAGGATATAAGATTTCCAAAAAATGTAACATTCCAAGAGACACCACTGGGAGCATTATAAGGAAGTTTAAAACTTATGGAACAGCTGCAAACCTGCCTGGCCATAGAAGAAAGCCCAAAATTTCATCAAGAGCCCTTAGCCACTTAGTCTAAACAACTAAGAAAAAAACCCCATGTGAGTGCAAGACACCTACAGGATGACATGATGAAGGCTGGTACAAGTGCTTCCGTGGCAACTATAAGATGTGCACTGAATAAACAAGGATTTCATGGCTGGACTCCAAGACGCACTCCACTCTTGACCACAAGGAACATCAAAAGTCGACTAGAATATGCCAGGAGGAATTTGGATAAGACTACAGAGTTTTGGGAGACAGTTCTATGGACTGATGAAACCAAACTGGAACTGTTTGGACATATGGACCAGCGGTATGTCTGGCGTGCGAAAGGCCAGGCTTAAAGGGCACATCTTGGGTAAATTCAGGAGCAAGATCAATGTAATTATCTTATTTTATATTAAACTTTGGTCAAATATCTGTCACATTTTGCATTTTGTGCAATTTTTTTTTTTACCTTGCGCAATACCAGAAAAATTCAGTTGAAATCAAGCCATATGAGGCGAATTGGTCCGTCTCTGAAAAAACCTGGCATTTGGATTTGCCGGCAAACATTGATTTTCGTGACGTCGCGTGCGGGACGCCTCCCTCTGAATCCCATGTCAGCGTTGGTTTGTTTATGAGAAGACGACCTGGTGGTTTTCTGCAAATTTCTTCAACATTATCACGTAATTATTAAAATGGTTAACAGATGTATCGTAGGAGGGTGTAGCAACACCAATCTTGATGGGATTAGTACTCATCGTTTTCCAAAAGACCAGACAATGAGAGAGAAATGGGAGCGCTTCGTGCGAGGCACCCAGAAAAACTGGCAACATGCAACAGACCACAGCATCATATGCGGGGCTCACTTCATAAACCCTGACGACTTTGAGAACTATTTGCAGTGGGAAATGGGCTTCAAGAAGCAACTTGATCTGAAAAAAGACGCAGTTCCATCTGTTAAAATGCCCAAAGCAACACCGTCTCCATTTGTGTCAGCGTCACCAAAGGAGCCAGCCGTGTTCGTCTCCCCTGACAGAAGGCAAAGTACCGCATCCACTGAGGCCCTCGAAGCCAAGGACCAAGCAGAGCCGAGAAAAAGACCAAGAAAATCGGCAATTCGCAAGTTGACTGTTGCTAGGGTAAGAAATGAGAGAGACTATACTCTAAATTAGGTGTTCCTGTGTTTGTCTCTCAGCCTGCTGGCGCTTCTGCAGGTGATGTCACGAATCTGGCTCCAGACTCCCTTGGGATTTTTCCAGACGCGTTTTGTTATTTTATTTTTTTCTGCTGTAGACAGATGGCCTTGTGCAAAATTACCCTTCTGGATGAGTGTGTAAAGGGACATTCTTTCATATAAAAAAAAGCCACTAAATTGGTCCAGGATATGCCCTTTAAGACCAGAAGAATACCATCCCCACAGTCAAGCATGGAGGTGGGTCACTGATGATGTGGGGCTGTTTTTCTGCAGCAGGAACTGGCACTCTTGATCGTGTACACGGCCTCATGAATTCCCAGAAATACCAGGCCATTTTAAAGAAGAAAGTGATGCCTTCTGTTGACAAATTAAATCTTGGTGATCAATGGACTTTCAAGGAAGACAATGATCCCAAGCACACCTCCAAGTCAACCAAAGCTTGGTTGAGAAAAAGATCCTGGAACATCCTGGAGTGGCCTTCTCAGTCACCAGATTTAAATCCGATTGAAAGTCTTTGGTGGGATTTAAAGAAGGCAGTTGCAGCACAGAAGCCATCAAACTTCACTGAGCTAGAGGCTTTTGCACGTGAAGAATGGGCAAAGATTCTAATCGAGAGGCGTAAGAAGCTTGTCAGCACTTACTGAAAACGTTTGCTAGAAGTTATGAAAGCTAAAGGATGCTCCACAAAGTACTGAAGCTGGGAATTGAATAATAGCACGAGTTACATTTTCATTTGAACTTCAAAGTTAAGTCAACTTCTGTTGTCAAAATAACTTTTTCGCGGTCCGGTTTCCATCAAATCGTGCGCTCTGATTGGCTCGCAAGCGGTCCGGAATCCTACGATCCGGACCCCGGTTACGGACCTTTGGCGACTCGCTCGTTCACAACAACAACAAACATAGTAGCAATTTTTTGTCAGCATTTATTTTCGCAATTCTCAGTATAATAGCATTAATTTTACAGCATGGATAGCGATAACGACAGTCTTCACAGTGAAAGCGAGTTTTACTCCCCCGATGAAGACGAAATAAAGGAAAAAACATTTCAGGAAAAAGCCGAAAACAAGCTTGGAGCAGGTTTGTTCGAAATATGGTTTCCCTTTCGGGCGCTCTCATTTTCTGTTAGAATTTGGGGAAAGAAAAAAAAAAATTTATCAGCTTAAGGTCGGTCCGTATCGTGAAATACCGTGACCGAGGTCTTGAAAATACTGACCTCGGCCCAGACTGGGCCGAGGTCAGTATTTTCAAGACCTCGGTCACGGTATTTCACGATACGGACCGACCTTCAGCTGGTAAATTTTATATATGTTTCAGAAACTGGTCTCTCATTTGGGACATTATGGTCAAAAAATTAATTTTCTAATTTTACTTTTTTTTTTGCATTTACCTAACACTCAATGTTTCTTTTGTCATGTTTAATAAGAATAAAGATAGTATCTTGCTTTATCGGGCCTCCACTGTGGAAAATTTTTTTGATTACAATTCAAATGCTTTTGTAAAAGTGGTTTTCATATAAAATAACGACATCATGAAGAGTTAAAGCCCCTCCTTCACAGATGAGTGAAAATATTGAATAAATTTCCTCTTTTTGATTGCTTGGGTTAAAAATGACAAGTTATGATGCCTGAATTGATTATTCACTTAAATATGAATAATATGATACATTTTGGGTATTTGATATGGCGAAATAGGACACAATAGAAAATTCAAGACCACACCGGAAAGCTGAGAATAACGGCGGTGGTAAAAGAACAGCGACTGTACCGGCTGAAGGTCGCGCGGGTCTCTGCTGCGGCGCGCGAGCAACGGGACATCACTACCGCACCAGACGGAGCGCGAGGCGGGGGCGGGGCAAAATGACTGGCTGTAGATTCTATCAAAAGTTCGATCTAAATTGACCATGGTTGCAAAATATTGGCCAAAAATACGCAAACACTACGAAATATAAAAGTAAGATGAAAAAGAAACATTCTATTGCCTTATACTGCAAGACTACAACAAAATAAAACTGTCAAAACTCACCTTTTCAGTGATAACATCCGAACAGATCACCCGCGTAACAGAAGCACGATCAACTTCTAACTGCTGGAGTGGAAAATTCCATTCTACACATGCAAATTGTTAATGTGTGTCCTTCCCCGCACACAAATAACACGCTACGGTAAAAAATAGACCACAACTCATTTTATAGCTCAGAAATTCATACAAGACCAGCTACCATCGTAACATATTCTGTAAGAAACATATTCTATACCTAACTTTCAGCTTTCGTTTTAAAAAACAAAATCGCAGATTTATAACTAAATTTTTATCTGGCGTAGTGATTTTAAGTTACTACTTTTGGTGAGGTCGTGACCTTGACCCTGAGGCTTTCCGTTTAGATCAAAGCACACGATCGTATTGGTTTTGGGTCTGCGGAACATGGAGTTACAACGGTGATCAAATATTTCGCATGATGTTTTATTACGGTTATGATTATTCTGTGAGCGCACCAATCCTTAGGTGTATAAAGTTACAACTTAAAATACAATTAGTGATAACTGTAGACTTTTCAGTGGACTACAGCCTTTTTAAGGGAATGCGATGTAGTCAACCATTTATCATGTCCCAGATCAAGCCGCCACTTTTCCACAAATTTGTAGAATTTTTGCCAAATTCTGAATAGAGTATTCACATCAAAGATTTACTTTTGTCTGTATTGATTTCTTTCATCATTTTATTTCAAATTAAAACCAACATCACCATTCAAAACCGTATAGTTTATTGACTGTGAGTATATTTAGTGGGGTACCCCCACAGTACCCAGTTTCTGAGATTTTATATATACAGTGGGGCAAAAAAGTATTTAGTCAGCCACCAATTGTGCAAGTTCTCCCACTTAAAAAGATGAGAGTGGCCTGTAATTTTCATCATAGGTACACTTCAACTATGAGAGACCGAGTAGGGAGAAAGAATCCAGGAAATCACATTGTAGGATTTTTAATGAATTAATTGGTAAATTCCTTGGTAAAATAAGTATTTGGTCACCTACAAACAAGCAAGATTTCTGGCTCTCACAGACCTGTAACTTCTTCTTTAAGAGGCTCCTCTGTCCTCCACTCATTACCTGTATTAATGGCACCTGTTTGAACTCGTTATCAGTATAAAAGACACCTGTCCACAACCTCAAACAGTCACACTCCAAACTCCACTATGGCCAAGACCAAAGAGCTGTCAAAGGACACCAGAAACAAAATTGTAGACCTGCACCAGGCTGGAAAGACTGAATCTGCAATAGGTAAGCAGCTTGGTATGAAGAAATCAACTGTGGGAGCAATTATTAGAAAATGGAAGACATACAAGACCACTGATAATCTCCCTCGATCTGGGGCTCCACGCAAGATCTCACCCCGTGGGGTCAAAATGATCACAAGAACGGTGAGCAAAAATCCCAGAACCACACGGGGGGACCTAGTAAATGACCTGCAGAGAGCTGGGACCAAAGTAACAAAGGCTACCATCAGTAACACACTACGCCGCCAGGGACTCAAATCCTGCAGTGCCAGACGTGTCCCCCTGCTTAAGCCAGTACATGTCCAGGCCCGTCTGAAGTTTGCTAGAGAGCATTTGGATGATCCAGAAGAGGATTGGGAGAATGTCATATGGTCAGATGAAACCAAAATAGAACTTTTTGGTAAAAACTCAACTTGTCGTGTTTGGAGGAGAAAGAATGCCGAGTTGCATCCAAAGAACACCATACCTACTGTGAAGCATGGGGGTGGAAACATCATGCTTTGGGGCTGTTTTTCTGCAAAGGGACCAGGACGACTGATCCGTGTAAAGGAAAGAATGAATGGGGCCATGTATCGTGAGATTTTGAGTGAAAACCTCCTTCCATCAGCAAGGGCATTGAAGATGAAACGTGGCTGGGTCTTTCAGCATGACAATGATCCCAAACACACCGCCCGGGGCAACGAAGGAGTGGCTTCGTAAGAAGCATTTCAAGGTCCTGGAGTGGGCTAGCCAGTCTCCAGATCTCAACCCCATAGAAAATCTTTGGAGGGAGTTGAAAGTCCGTGTTGCCCAGCGACAGCCCCAAAACATCACTGCTCTAGAGGAGATCTGCATGGAGGAATGGGCCAAAATACCAGCAACAGTGTGTGAAAACCTTGTGAAGACTTACAGAAAACGTTTGACCTCTGTCATTGCCAACAAAGGGTATATAACAAAGTATTGAGATGAACTTTTGCTATTGACCAAATACTTATTTTCCACCATAATTTGCAAATAAATTATTTAAAAATCAGACAATGCGATTTTCTGGATTTTTTTTCCTCATTCTGTCTCTCATAGTTGAAGTGTACCTATGATGAAAATTACAGGCCTCTCTCATCTTTTTAAGTGGGAGAACTTGCACAATTGGTGACTGACTAAATACTTTTTTGCCCCACTGTGTGTGTGTGTGTATATATATATATATATATATATATATATATATATATATATATATTAGTGCTGTCAAAGTTAACGCGATAATAACGCGTTAACGCGATCTCAATTTAACACGATTAAAAAAAATAGTGCCGTTAACGCAAATTCTAATTTGGCCCTGCGAGTCACCCGTAGTTCCTGTTGAGGCTTGTCGCGCGCTGCTTCAATAAGAGTACGTGTGAGTGATGGAGAAAGGCATAGACATATAAACATCCTCGCCGCCATATTGGATGGGGCAAAGTGGAGATTCTTCAACCGTCTCTGGTATAGCGTCTAGACAGTAGCCGAGAATAAAGATGCCTCATTCATGTGCTGCGTTTAACTGTACCAACAGGTTTACCGTCCAAACGAGATCACATGGGATTACCTTTCACAGGTGAGACTGGAAAAATACTTTTCAATACTGTTCCTTCAGTTTCCCAGCTCATCTCCACCGGGTAGGTGTAGAGTTATAAGCAGTGAGAATTACATAATACAGTGCCACACTATGATGAACGTTTCTGAACGTATGATGAATGTTTTTATTTTTGTTATCTGTTTTTTTCTTCTTTTATGGCAAATACTTCTCTTCAAAAGAAACTAATGAAGAGTAAAATAAAACTTTTTTATTTTCACAGTGATATGCACTTTATTTTTCATCCCTTGGTTTTCTCATCTAATATGGAAGTTATGGACGTCAGTGGCTGTGACAAGACGTGTTATGCTCTGCAATAAAAAAAAAAACATTGGTACAAAGCAAGCCCATTCACTTTTTTATGCTGATAAGAGAATTACAATGTTTTTTCATGTGACAAAAAAATTGCGAGTTAACTATGACATCGCGACATTAATCGCGATTAAATATTTTAATCGCTTGACAGCACTAATTATATATATGAGTGATTCCACGCTTATGGGTACTGAAATGGGGACATGAACTTATTCACCTAAAACCATTTCTTTTTTTACCATCAGGTCACAAAACATGTAATCTTTAATGAATGATATGTTAAAAGATAACTTTAATTTTCTGAGATGTAATAAAAACATATTTATATGCCAAAGTCAAGCCTATGAGTTCCAAAATGATGTCTGTTACATTACTTCTGCTACGATTGTCCATCTCGCGTCTGTTACAAATTAATTACAATCTAGCTATATACCATGTTAATCTTATTGAAAGAATGTGTATGTTTATTCTACTACACATGTTTATTAATTATACAGTGGGGCAAAAAAGTATTTAGTCAGTCACCAATTGTGCAAGTTCTCCCACTTAAAAAGATGAGAGAGGCCTGTAATTTTCATCATAGGTACACTTCAACTATGAGAGACAAAATGAGAAAAAAAAATCCAGAAAATCACATTGCCTGATTTTTAAAGAATTTATTTACAAATTATGGTGGAAAATAAGTATTTGGTCAATAACAAAAGTTCATCTCAATACTTTGTTATATACCCTTTGTTGGCAATGACAGAGGTCAAACGTTTTCTGTAAGTCTTCACAAGGTTTTCACACACTGTTGCTGGTATTTTGGCCCATTCCTCCATGCAGATCTCCTCTAGAGCAGTGATGTTTTGGGGCTGTCGCTGGGCAACACGGACTTTCAACTCCCTCCAAAGATTTTCTATGGGGTTGAGATCTGGAGACTGGCTAGGCCACTCCAGGACCTTGAAATGCTTCTTATGAAGCCACTCCTTCGTTGCCCGGGCGGTGTGTTTGGGATCATTGTCATGCTGAAAGACCCAGCCATGTTTCATCTTCAATGCCCTTGCTGATGGAAGGAGGTTTTCACTCAAAATCTCACGATACATGGCCCCATTCATTCTTTCCTTTACACAGATCAGTTGTCCTGGTCCCTTTGCAGAAAAACAGCCCCAAAGCATGATGTTTCCACCCCCATGCTTCACAGTAGGTATGGTGTTCTTTGGATGCAACTCAGCATTCTTTCTCCTCCAAACACGACAAGTTGAGTTTTTACCAAAAAGTTCTATTTTGGTTTCATCTGACCATATGACATTCTCCCAATCCTCTTCTGGATCATCCAAATGCTCTCTAGCAAACTTCAGACGGGCCTGGACATGTACTGGCTTAAGCAGGGGGACACGTCTGGCACTGCAGGATTTGAGTCCCTGGCGGCGTAGTGTGTTACTGATGGTAGCCTTTGTTACTTTGGTCCCAGCTCTCTGCAGGTCATTCACTAGGTCCCCCCGTGTGGTTCTGGGATTTTTGCTCACCGTTCTTGTGATCATTTTGACCCCACGGGGTGAGATCTTGCGTGGAGCCCCAGATTGAGGGAGATTATCAGTGGTCTTGTATGTCTTCCATTTTCTAATAATTGCTCCCACAGTTGATTTCTTCATACCAAGCTGCTTACCTATTGCAGATTCAGTCTTCCCAGCCTGGTGCAGGGCTACAGTTTTGTTTCTGGTGTCCTTTGACAGCTCTTTGGTCTTGGCCATAGTGGAGTTTGGTGTGTGACTGTTTGAGGTTGTGGACAGGTGTCTTTTATACTGATAACGAGTTCAAACAGGTGCCATTAATACAGGTAACGAGTGGAGGACAGAGGAGCCTCTTAAAGAAGTTGTTACAGGTCTGTGAGAGCCAGAAATCTTGCTTGTTTGTAGGTGACCAAATACTTATTTTACCGAGGAATTTACCAATTAATTCATTAAAAATCCTACAATGTGATTTCCTGGATTCTTTCTCCCCATTCTGTCTCTCATAGTTGAAGTGTACCTATGATGAAAATTACAGGCCTCTCTCATCTTTTTAAGTGGGAGAACTTGCACAATTGGTGGCTGACTAAATACTTTTTTGCCCCACTGTATTTGCTAAAACATCACCTTCCTATGTTTCAAAAAGTAATTCTACATTGTTAAAATTGAGAATATACATGTCCACAACACTTCTGTTACGTTCTGACTTTGGCATATAAATATGTTTTTATTACATCTCAGAAAATTAAAGTTATATTTTAACATATCATTCATTAAAGATTACATGTTTTGTGACCTGATGGTAAAAAAAAGAAATGGCTTTAGGTGAATTTTTAAAAATAAGTTCATGTCCCCATTTCAGTACCCATAAGCATGGAATCACTCATATATATATATAGAAAGAGAGAGAGAGAATTATATTTACAACATGGAGCCATGTCAGTTGTTACTCAGTTCTGTACAGTTAATGTTTCTCTGCTCTAATAAAATTATACACCACATAAGACTCGTAAATTGACTCATTATTGCTTAAAAAAAACCAACAAAACAGAGTTCATTGTAATTTAATGTCCACTGAACGAGCAGGCCACTAAACCTGACTGAGTGATTAGCTCACTAACTCAAACCTTCAGTCCAGCTAACAAAGCTAAACCGTTAAATCTCACACTCACATCCACGAGCTCTTTCTGTTCCAACAACTTCCGCTTCCGGGCAATTTCCGCTTTCAGGATGTCCATTATCTATAACTTACGATTCTCTAATTTATTTGTGAAACGTGAAAAATCGCTTCCTAGCACAAGAAAAAAAATACACACTGCTACTGCTGCTAGCCGGTCAACAGGAAGTTGTGATAAAAGGCTTCCGGTAAACGTTGTGTTGTTTGGCTTGCGCGTGCGCCCTCTCGTGGTTCAGCCATGTCGTGGCACGTGATGACGATAATGATAATAATAATAATAATAATAATAATAATAATAATAATAATAGGGGCGGCACGGTGAGAAGGTCCAGGTTCGAGCCCCGTGGCCGGCGAGGGCCTTTCTGTGTGGAGTTTGCATGTTCTCCCCGTGTCCGCGTGGGTTTCCTCCGGGTGCTCCGGTTTCCCCCACAGTCCAAAGACATGCAGGTTAGGTTAACTGGTGACTCTAAATTGACCGTAGGTGTGAATGAGAGTGTGAATGGTTGTCTGTGTCTATGTGTCAGCCCTGTGATGACCTGGTGACTTGTCCAGGGTGTACCCCGCCTTTCGCCCGTAGTCAGCTGGGATAGGCTCCAGCTTGCCTGCGACCCTGTAGAAGGATAAAGCGGCTACGAGATGAGATGAGATAATAATAATAATCCCCTCCTAGAACTGCCACCTTAGTGTGGTGGAGGGGTTTGTGTGCTTGAATGATCCTAGGAGCTATGTTGTCGGGGCATTGTACGTCCCTGTTAGGGTCTCCCAAGGCAAACAGGTCCGAGGTGGCAGGCCAGACCAAGAGCAGTCCACCAAACCCCTTATGGAAATTTATAAAACAAGGACCGTGATGTCGCCCGGTATGGCGCAGCCAGGGTCCCACCCTGGAGCCAGGCCCGGGGTTGGGGCTCATATGCGAGTGCCTGGTGACCAGGCCTTTGCCCACGGGGCCTGGCTGGGCTCAGCCCGAAGCAGTGACGTGGGTCCGACCTCGTGTGGGTTCACCACCCACAGAGGTAGTAGTAGGGGGCCGGTGCACTGTGGATTGGGCGGCAGTCGAAGGCAGGGGCCTCGACGACCTGATCCCCGAACACAGCGGCTAGCTGTTGGGACATGGAATGTCACTTCGCTGGGGGGGAAAGAGCCTGAGCTTGTGCGGGAGGTTGAGAGGTACCGGCTAGAGATAGTTGGGCTCACCTCCATGCACAGCTTGGGCTCCGGAACCCAGCTCCTCGAGAGAGGCTGGACTCTCCACTTCTCTGGAGTCGCCCACAGTGAGCGGCAGCGGGCTAGTGTGTGCTTGCTTATAGCTCCACAGCTCAGCTACCATGTGTTGGAGTTTACCCCAGTGAACGAGAGGGTCGCCTCTCTGCGCCTTCGGGTCGGGGAGAGGGCTCTTGCTGTTGTTTGTGCCTACGGGCGGAATAGCAGTATAGAGTATTGGGCTTTCTTGGAGTCCCTGGGAGAGGTACTGAGAGGTGCTCAGACTGGGGACTCCATTGTTCTACTGGGGGACTTCAACACTCATGTGGGCGACAACAGTGACACCTGGAGGGGCGTGATTGGGAGGAACGGCCTCCCCGATCTGAACCTGAGTGGTGCTTTGTTATTAGACTTCTGTGCTAGTCACAGTTTGTCCATAATGAACATCATGTTCGAGCATAGGGGTGTCCATAAGTACACATGGCACCAGGACACCTTAGGTCAGAGTTCGATGATTGATTGACTTTGTTGTCATTTCATCTGATCTCCAGCCCTAGGTCTTGGACACTCGGGTGAAGAGAGGGGCTGAGCTGTCAACTGATCACCACCTGGTGGTGAGTTGGATGCGCTGGCAGAGGAGGAAGCCAGACAGACCTGGCAGGCCCAAACGTATGGTGAGGGTCTGCTGGGAACGTCTGGCCGAGCACTCTGTTGGGGAGGTCTTTAACTCCCACCTCCAGGAGAGCTTCTCCCAGCTCCCGAGGGAGGGGGGGAACATTGAGTCTGAGTGGACTATGTTCTCTGCCTCCATTGTTGACACAGCTGTTCGGAGCTGTGGCCACAAGGTCTCCGGTGCCTGTTGTGGCGGCAATCCTCGAACCCAGTGGTGGACACCAGAAGTAAGGGATGCCGTCAAGCTGAAGAAGGAGTCCTATCGGGCCATGTTGGCCTCCGGGACTCCTGAGGCAGCTGACGGGTATCGGCAGGCCAGGCGTGCCACAGCTCGGGCAGTTGCGGAGGCAAAAACTCAGAACTGGGAGGAGTTCGGTGAGGCCATGGAGGAGGACTATCGGTTGGCCTCGAAGAAATTCTGGCAAACCGTCCGGCGCCTCAGGAGGGGGAAGCAGTACTCTGCCAACACTGTTTACAATGCAGGTGGGGAGCGGTTGACCTTGACTGGGGATAATGTTGGGCAGTGGAAGGAATACTTCAAGGATCTCCTCAATCCCACCATCACGTCTTCCACTGAGGAAACGGAGGTTGATGACTCAGAGGTGGACTCATCTATTACCCAAGCCGAAGTCACTGAGGTGGTTTGCAAGCTCCTCGGTGGCAAGGTACCGGGGGTGAATGAGATCCGCCCTGAGTATCTCATGTCTCTGGATGTTGTGGGGCTGTCTTGGCTGACACGCCTCTGCAACATCGTGTGGCGGTTGGGGACAGTGCCTCTGGAGTGGCAGACCGGGGTGGTGGTCCCACATTCACACCTACGGTCAATTTAGAGTCACCAGTTAACCTAACCTGCATGTCTTTGGACTGTGGGGGAAACCGGAGCACCCGGAGGAAACCCACGCGGACACGGGGAGAACATGCAAACTCTGCACAGAAAGGCCCTCGCCAGCCACGGGGCTCAAACCTGGACCTTCTTGTTGTGAGGCGATAGCGCTAACCACTACACCACAGTGCCGCCATGAGATGAGATGAGATAATAATAATAACAACAAGTGTTGCCAGGCAAAACAAACCTCGCCCGGTAGCACTTATGATGAATATGAAGGAAGATATTGCGAAAAAAATAGGTACCCGTACATGTGGCTACTGCTTATAAATAAAATTGTTTTCTGATACCATGTCCGGAGAGGGGCGGCATGGTGGTGTAGTGGTTAGCGCTGTTGCCTCACAGCAAGAAGGTCCGGGTTCGAGCCCCGTGGCCGGTGAAGGGCCTTTCTGTGCAGAGTTTGCATGTTCTCCCCATGTCCGCGTGGGTTTCCTCCGGGTGCTCCGGTTTCCCCCACAGTCCAAAGACATGCAGGTTAGGTTAACTGGTGGCTCTAAATTGACCATAGGTGTGAATGTGAGTGTGAATGGTTGTCTGTGTCTATGTGTCAGCCCTGTGATGACCTGGCGACTTGTCCAGGGTGTACCCCGCCTTTCACCTGTAGTCAGCTGGGATAGGCTCCAGCTTGCCTGCGACCCTGTAGAAGGATAAAGCGGCTAGAGATAATGAGATGAGATGAGATGAGATGTCCGGAGAGTACCGTAAATACAGCATCTGTATTTACTCTATGAGGTCCTAAAAAAAAGCCCTTCCTGTGCCATATGGCGGGGCTGATCTCCATTTCCATAGCCCTCGGCTTCTCACCTATTACATAGCTAGGGTTACAGTGGGGGGCTAGTCCTCTGGTAACCGCGAGAGTTTGACTCCCCACTCGCATCTGTATTGCAGCGTGCCTTGCGAGACAGCAGTAGGTACCATTTTTATGATGGTCTTCAGTATGACCCGACCATGAGTAGAACTCACGAATTTCTGATCGAGAGGTGGACACGCTAACCACTAGGCCATCTCGCTGTACTCTATGAGGTAATAGCCACAAAAATGAAGCGTAATACAAAAATGAACAATTTAAAAATCCATCCATCTATTATCTGTAGCCGCTTATCCTGTACAGGGTCGCAGACAAGCTGGAGCTTATCCCAGCTGACTATGGGTGAGAGGCGGGGTACACCCTGGACAAGTCGCCAGGTCATCGCAGGGCTGATACATAGAGACAAATAACCATTGACACTCACATTCACACCTACGGTCAATTTAGAGCCACCAATTAGCCTGACCTGCATGTTCAGAGGTTTCAGTTTCGAAAACTGTAAGAGGTAAGAGTAGAATAATATAAAGTACAGACACTTGGTATATTTTACTTCTGTGATTTGTAAAATGGGGCGGCACAGTGGTGTAGTGGTTAGCACTGTCGCCTCACAGCAAGAAGGTTCTGGGTTCAAGCCCAGTGGGCAACGAGGGCCTTTCTGTGCGGAGTTTGCATGTTCTCCCCGTGTCTGCGTGGGTTTCCTCCGAGTGCTCTGGTTTCCCCCACAGTCCAAAGACATGCAGGTTAAGCTAATTGGTGGCTCTAAATTGACCGTAGGTGTGAATGTGAGTGCGAATGGTTGTTTGTCTCTGTGTCAGCCCTGTGATGACCTGGCGACTTGTCCAGGGTGCACCCCGCTTTTCGCCCGTAGTCAGCTGGGATAGGCTCCAGCTTGTCTGCGACCCTGTAGAAGGATAAAGCGGCTGGAGATAATGAGATGAGATGAGATGTCCGGAGAGTACCGTAAATACAGCATCTGTATTTACTCTATGAGGTCCTAAAAAAAAGCCCTTCCTGTGCCATATGGCGGGGCTGATCTCCATTTCCATAGCCCTCGGCTTCTCACCTATTACATAGCTAGGGTTACAGTGGGGGGCTAGTCCTCTGGTAACCGCGAGAGTTTGACTCCCCACTCGCATCTGTATTGCAGCGTGCCTTGCGAGACAGCAGTAGGTACCATTTTTATGATGGTCTTCAGTATGACCCGACCATGAGTAGAACTCACGATTTTCTGATCGAGAGGCGGACACGCTAACCACTAGGCCACCTTGCTGTACTCTATGAGGTAATAGCCACAAAAATGAAGCGTAATACAAAAATGAACAATTTAAAAATCCATCCATCTATTATCTGTAGCCGCTTATCCTGTACAGGGTCGCAGACAAGCTGGAGCTTATCCCAGCTGACTATGGGTGAGAGGCGGGGTACACCCTGGACAAGTCGCCAGGTCATCGCAGGGCTGATACATAGAGACAAATAACCATTGACACTCACATTCACACCTACGGTCAATTTAGAGCCACCAATTAGCCTGACCTGCATGTTCAGAGGTTTCAGTTTCGAAAACTGTAAGAGGTAAGAGTAGAATAATATAAAGTACAGACACTTGGTATATTTTACTTCTGTGATTTGTAAAATGGGGCGGCACAGTGGTGTAGTGGTTAGCACTGTCGCCTCACAGCAAGAAGGTTCTGGGTTCAAGCCCAGTGGGCAACGAGGGCCTTTCTGTGTGGAGTTTGCATGTTCTCCCCGTGTCTGCGTGGGTTTCCTCCAAGTGCTCTGGTTTCCCCCACAGTCCAAAGACATGCAGGTTAAACTAATTGGTGGCTCTAAATTGACCGTAGGTGTGAATGGTTGTTTGTCTCTGTGTCAGCCCTGTGATGACCTGGCGACTTGTCCAGGGTGTACCCCGCCTCTTGCCCATAGTCAGCTGGGATAGGCTCCAGCTTGCTTGCGACCCTGTACAGGATAAGCGATGGTGGATGGATGGATAACATTATCTTCCACTTTATTGCCTTTGTTTTTGCTTTTTTTTTCTTCAGCCTGAGCATCCATAAGAATGTTTTATTGTCAGGTAACTAACTTTGTAATGGGTACAAAAAAAGCGCTTGTCTTTAGAGTCAGACAGAGGAAAAGTTTCCCTTGGTTAACGTGTCTGTGTGTGTGTGTGTGTGTATAGTCTGAGTGAGTTCCTGTCTCTGTCCACTTCAGTGTAAATCTCGGTCGTTCACATTTGCGCCCCACAAAATATCAGCGGCCGTCAGGTGGCGCAGAGGACCAGATGCGACGAATTAAAAAAAAAAAAAGGGGGGGGGGATTAACTGGTTTATTTATTTGCATCACAAACGAACGGCGAGGAGCCGAGGTGTCCTCATCCTCACCCTCATCCTCACCCTCATCCTCCTCCAGCCCTCTGGACAGAGGCGGGTTTCAGCTCTCTGCCGTCCTGAGCTCTCACGCACACTTTGCGGGATTAGTGATGGGGTGCCATTATTTAATGTGATTAAATCCTTCACACGCGCGTCCTCTGGATCCTGTGGGCTCTGAAACATGGAGCTGGTGGAGAGGAGACGGAGCCGCAAATCACAGAGCTTCAAACTCATCAGCGACTCGGGTAAGAGACCGGGAGGGGTTCTGTTCGCAGTGAAAGGTGAACAATGAGACAGAAGGAGCGGAATAGCACCGTGCAGGGCAAAGCCGTCATCTGTATGAGCCTGGAGCTCAGCTCCGTGTCTCTGTCACTGCGTTGATCACCGCCGCCTCTCACCATCACACTCCATCATCACCACGCTCTCACCATCACCACCACCACACTCTCACCATCACCACGAAGAACATGGATCACAGCCCACAGACCTGCTGCTGCCACGCTTACTTTTACATACATTTTGATGATGAAGGTGTGTGTGTGTGTGTGTGTGTGAGACCTCTGAAAAGCACCAGACTGCCTACAGGTGGGATTTTAACTGCGCGGGCACGAGCATCAGGGAGCGCGCCGACTAGATTGCGTCATCTAGTAATGTAGTGCAGAACACTGCTGTTTTTGTTTATTTGTTTGTTTGTTTGTTTTTAATACTCCTGATTTTATGTCCCAAACTATGAAAGCCCGTTGGCGGCACCATAATAACGAGAAGGTTTCTTATAATAATGACTTAATATCTCATAATAATGATAATTCTCTTATAATTATGATTTTAAGTCTCATAATAATCAGATACAGTATTGTCATAATTTTGAGAAAATGTTCATTATGAAACAGTAAGCCATGATCATGACATAATGAGATACTATCTGACTTAATATTTTTCAAGTGGCCTAAATGCGCTTCTATCCATCTCATCTCATCTCATTATCTGTAGCCGCTTTATCCTTCTACAGGGTCACAGGCAAGCTGGAGCCTATCCCAGCTGACTACGGGCGAAAGGTGGGGTACACCCTGGACAAGTCGCCAGGTCATCACAGGGCTGACACATAGACACAGACAACCATTCACACTCACATTCACACCTACGCTCAATTTAGAATCACCAGTTAACCTAACCTGCATGTCTTTGGACTGTGGGGGAAACCGGAGCACCCAGAGGAAACCCACGCGGACACGGGGAGAACATGCAAACTCCGCACAGAAAGGCCCTCGCCGGCCCCGGGGCTCGAACCCAGGACCTTCTTGCTGTGAGGCGACAGCGCTAACCACTACACCACCGTGCCGCCCCGCTTCTATCCAAATATATATATATATATATATATATGAATGGGGTGAGATATATTTTTGACACCAGGCTGTGATGGAAAAGTTGGAATTTCAAGGAGTGAATGAATGAATAAATTATTCATTCATAATTTGAATGAAATCAATCAGTCAGTCAATCAGCTAATGATCTGTAGGTTTTACTGAGCATCTTGCAGAACCAGCTTCAGTTTTTCTGGAGACTTTGCCTGTCACACTCACTTCTTATTCTTGCAGAAAAATCCAGCAGCTTTCATTATGTTTTAGTCTGAAAAGTGTCTCTTACATAATATGTTGCTTTCTTTCCCAGTAAACATTATATTAACATTAAGGTTTGGACGGGAGCAGCATGGTGGTGTTGCGGTTACCACTGTTGGCTCACAGCAAGAAGGTCCGGGTTCGAGCCCAGCGGCCGATGAGGGCCTTTCTGTGCGGAGTTTGCATGTTCTCCCCGTGTCTGCGTGAGTTTCCTCCGGGTGCTCCGGTTTCCCCCACAGTCCAAAGACATGCAGGTTAGGTTAACTGGTGACTCTAAATTGACCGTAGGTGTGAATGTGAGTGTGAATGGTTGCTTGTGTCTATGTGTCAGCCCTGCAATGACCTGGCGACTTGTCCAGGATGTACTCTGCCTCTCGCCCATAGTCGGCTGGGATAGGCTCCAGCTTGCCTGCGACCCTGCACAAGATAAGCGGTTACAGACAATGAATGGATGGATGGAAGTTTGGACCAAAATAAAAAAAAAAATAGGGCACCTAAGACTTTTACACACTTCTGTATATTGTATGTACATTATAATAATAATGTCACAAAGCACCTTTATAGGAATATAAGTTTAAAATTTAAATTTATATTTACCCCTAATGAACAAGCCAGAGGTGACAGTGACCAAGAAAAACAAGCTGTTGTGGAAGAGGAAGAGACCCTGAGAGGAACCAGACTCAAACGGGAACCCATCGTCTTCTGGATGACTCCAGATTAAAAATCGTTGCTCTTCTATAACTGTATACAAATGTCACCTGTAGGCCTGCTTTATTTTTTAAAATGTAACTTTTAATGTCAACAGGTCTAAAAAATATGTGCTAATAAAAAAAATAGACTAAACATTTGAGATATTAATTATTTAGCAAAAGAGGGGAGAGCTACATGAGTTAAGAGTTATATGAACCATTAGGGCTGGGTTCTATGCCAATATCATGGCTTTTAATCAGTGCACTTTTCAGAGATATGGTGGGTATTTTTCAACATTATTTTGTCAACATGTACAGACTTCAGTAAGACCTACTGTAAAGAGATCGGACATGAGTTTCTTTTGCTTTAATTTTTCTCATTTTTCTTATTAAAAATGTCACTGAATAAATTGTTTTTACAGGTATTTTAAAATCACCTCTCTGTCAGCCAACCAAAATAATATTATATGTATTCCATATTGTGAAAATGTCCTCAAATATCATAATATATTTTTGAAACATTGCCCTTCCCATGGACCGCAAACATTGAACCAATCAGGACAAGGATGCGTCTCAATTTGCCTCTCAATTATCTCATCTCATCTCATTATCTGTAGCCGCTTTATCCTGTTCTACAGGGTCGCAGGCAAGCTGGAGCCTATCCCAGCTGACTACGGGCGAAAGGCGGGGTACACCCTGGACAAGTCGCCAGGTCATCACAGGGCTGACACAGACACAGACAACCATTCACACTCACATTCACACCTACGGTCAATTTAGAGTCACCAGTTAACCTAACCTGCATGTCTTTGGACTGTGGGGGAAACCGGAGCACCCGGAGGAAACCCACGCGGACACGGGGGGAACATGCAAACTCCGCACAGAAAGGCCCTCGCCAGCCACGGGGCTCGAACCCGGACCTTCTTGCTGTGAGGCGACAGCGCTAACCACTACACCACCGTGCCGCCCCCTCTCAATTATATACTTGTTTATTCAGAAAGTTCATGAGCTTTCACTAGCATTCAATGTTCAGGTGTAGGCAGTGCATGCAGATGAGCTTTACAACAGCCAGCTGCATGAAGTTCTATCAAAATTACTGACATTAAAGGTACTATATTGACATACTGTTCATACTATTACTGTTATTTCACCAACGTAAAGGGGACGTAGCCAGATCATTTACATTGGGGTGGCCAAATTTGACCCAGTGATTTTAATGTGGTAGCAGGTTTGACAGGGCATGGTGGTGCCGTGGTTCGTACTGTTGCCTCACAGCAAGAAGGTTCCAGGTTCAAACCTCATGGTCGATGGGGGCCTTTCTTTGTAGAGTTTGCATGTTCTCCCCATGTCTGTGTAGGATTCCTCTGGATGCTCCGATTTCCTTCCACAGGTAAAATACCCAGCCACTGGGGTTGCACAAGCCAGTGCATACTTAGCGCCGGTCCCAAGCCTGGATAGATTGGGGATGGTTGCCTCAGGAAGGGCATCTGGTGTAAATCCTATGCCAAATCAAATAGCGGGAACAAATCTGCTGTAGTGACCCCTAACAAGAACAACAACTATATTTATCACATGTATACTCAAACACAGACTTAAGCACAGTGAAATTCCTCCTCTGCATTTAACCCATCTGAACCAGTGAACACACACATGCACACACAAGTGATCAATGAGCACACACGCATACCCAGAGCTCTCTTCTCTCTTATGGTCCTGTCATCTCTGATTAAGGCTGGCTCTTCTGTGGCATCGTTCTCTTCACTCATCAGCATGCCGTTGTAGTCTTATCTCACACAAGGACATTCCATTGTGGATCTGTTGTCCCCATGCAGACCGATCGGCTGTGGTGGTGTACCAGTTGTCTTGGAGGCTGAATATGGTGAGGTCCTCTTTGATGCAATCCTTCCAACTCTTTTTTGGTCGCCCACGAGATCTTTTGCATTTGGCAAGCTCTCTGAAAAGAAGCTGCTTGGGGATCCTATGGTCTGGCATTCTACAGACATGGCCTAGCCAGCGAAGGCAGTTGGTACGAACCATGGTCTCAATCGTTGATGTGCCAGCTCTTTGTAACACCTCTGTGTTCGTTATGTGATGCCACCACTGGATCCTCATGATTTGCCTGAGCGATCTTTGATGAAACATTTCCAGCTTGTGGATGTGGGGTGCTAGTGTTGTCCAAGTCTCACTCCCATATAGCAGGCAGGGCAGTACTACGGCTTTGTAGACAGTGACTTTGGTCTTGAGAGTCAGGCCTCTGCGGTTCCAACATCTAGTAGACAGAGATTTGAAAGCAGCTGCTCCTCTGGCTATTCTCCTCTTTATTTCTGCATCTAATGAAGCATTGACAGTTAGTTGACTGCCTAGGTAGGTGAAGCTTTATGCCTTTGCTAGTTCATGGTCATCTATGGTGGTTGGTTCGGCATCTTCGTTCATAGGAAAGTGCATAACTTCTGTTTTTGGTTTACTTATAGTAAAACCCCAGTCGTTGCATGCCCTGTTCAAGGCATTTGCAGCATTCTGGAGGGATCGTGTTGTCGCAGCATGCACACACCCAGAGCAGTGGGCAGCGATACTACAGCACCCTGGGGACCAGTTGGGGGTTTGGTGCCCTGCTGAAAGGCACTTCAGCCCAAGGCCACCCCATATTAACTTAAACACGTCTTTTGAACTGTGGGGGAAACTGAAGCACCCAGAGGAAACCCATGCAGATATTCCCATATCTGGAACATGCAAACTCCACACAGAAAGGCCTCTGTCGACCATTGGGCTCGAACCCAGAACCTTCTTCTTGCAACGGGAGCAGTACAATATATATTTCAATTGTAAGTGCATTTTTTGCTGCAATATATATTCATCCATCCATCCATTATCCATAACCGCTTATCCTGTGCAGGGTCGCAGGTAAGCTGGAGCCTATCCCAGCTGACTATGGGCGAGAGGTGGGGTACACCCTGGAGAAGTCACCAAATCATCACAGGGCTGTATTCATACATATTCTGTATATTCTGCAGATCATTCTATCACATTTATTTTTAATTTTATTATATTTATTACATTCTATTTTACTCCCTTCTTTTTGACTACTTTTCTTCCCCCCCAACTATCTTTACTACTTACAGAGCATTGCATTTCACTGCATGTTGTACTACAGTGGATATAAAAAGTGTACACTCCCCATTAAAATTATAGTTTTTTTCTGATGTAAAAAAATGAGACCACGATAAATAATTTCAAAACTTTTCCCACCTTTAATGTGACCTATAACCTGTACAATTCAATCAAAAAACAGACAAATCCGTTTGGGAGAAAAACATAAAAAATAAAAAGCGTGCAATAAGCTGGTTGCATAAGTATACACACCCTTAAACTAATACTTTGCTGAAGCAACTTTTGATTTAAATACAGCATTCAGTCTTTTTGGGTTCACACCTACCATCAATTAAAATGACTCTGATTAACCCCAAATAAAGTTCAGACATTTACTCAGTTGCATCCTCCAGCAAAAGCCAGCGTTCACAGAGAGCTTACAAAGCATCAAAGGGATCTCATTGTTGAAAGGTATCAGTCAGGAGAAGGGTACAAAAATATTTCCACGGCATTAGATATACCATGGAGCACAGTGAAGACTGTCATCAAGAAGTGGAGAAAATATGAGACAACAGTGACATTATCGAGAACTGGACGTCCCTCCAAAATTGATGAAAAGACAAGACGAAAACTGGTCAGGGAGGCTGCCAAGAGACCTACAGCAACACTGAAGGAGCTGCAGGAATTTCTGGCAACTACTGGTTGTGTACTACATGTGACAACAATCTCCCATATTCTCCATATGTCTGACTATGGGGTAGGGTCAAAGAAAAACATCCAGGCCCGACTAAATTTTGCAAAAAAAAAAAAATCAACTCTCCCAAAAGCATGTGGGAAAATGTGTTATGGTCTGATGAAACCAAGGTTGAACTTTTTGGCCACAGTTCCAAAAGGTATGTTTGGTGCAAAACCAACACTGCGCATCACCAAAAGAACCCCATACCCACAGTGAAGCATGGTGGTGGCAGCATCATGTTTTGAGGTTGTTTTTCTTCAGCTGGAACAGGGGCTTTAGTCAAGGTGGAGGGAATTATGAACAGTTCTAAATACCAGTCAATTTTGGCACAAAATCTTCAGGTGTCTGCTAGAAAGCTGAAGATGAAGAGGAATTTCTTCTTTCAGCGTGACAATGACACCAAAAAGGATTTGGAATGGCCCAGCCAGAGCCCAGACCTAAATCCAGTTGAAAATCTGTGGGGTGACCTGAAGAGGGCTGTGCACAAGAGATGCCCTCGCAATCTGACAGATCTGGAGCGCTTTTGCAAGAAAGAGTGGGCAAATATTGCCAAGTCTAGATGTGGCAGGCTGATGGACTCCGACCCAAAAATACTGAATGCTGTAATTAAATCAAAAGGTGTTTCAACAAAGTATTAGTTTAAGGGTGTGCACACTTATACAACCAGCTTATTGTATATTTTGTGGGGGTTTTTTTGTTTGTTTTTCCCCCTAACAGATTTGCTTGTTTTTCAATTGAATTATACAGGTTATACGTAGGTCACATTAAAGGTGGGAAAAGTTTGAAATTATTTATCATGGTCTCATTTTTTTTTACATCAGAAAAACCTATTATTTTAACGGGGTGTGTACACTTTTTATTAGATTAGATAAAACTTTATTTATATCCACTGTATGTATGATTTGTATGTGATAAATAAAATTTGGAAGACGAAGAAGGAGAAAAGCAATATAGCTGTAGGCTATTCTATGTAAGAAAAAAAAAACCTTGGGTGTGCTGTTGTAGGAAAATAATTAAGGTGTGATCCAGCTTGAGTTATAGATATCACCCCAAAGTTTTCTTATAGCAGTATGTTCTGAAATTCCTCTTATACCAAATTAGCAAGCAAATGAGTACAGTGTTTAACTTATTTACAAATGACACTTTAATATCATAATTTAAACCTGTTATAGATACATTTAAGGTTGTGGAAGATCTCATCTCATTATCTCTAGCTGCTTTATCCTGTTCTACAGGGTCGCAGGCAAGCTGGAGCCTATCCCAGCTGACTACGGGCGAAAGGCGGGGTACATAAAACAAAAAAAAAACCCAGTTAGTTCCTGTAACCACTTATGTTAGAGCAGCTATAAATAGTTGTCTTTTTAAGCAGCCATACACGTCCCTGTGAGATTTGTAACCATGAGCTTCATCTTTTTTGCCGAAGTATGCAATATGATTCTTCACTGAGCTACTGTGAATATACAGTAAGAGGTTGCACTGCATCACATTAGTTGCATATCGTCACATTAGTCAGAGATCACAAGCTGTTAAGAAATTAATCAACAACATGGTGGAAGATTGAAGAGGCATTTCTTGGAAAAAAATGTTTTGCACCATCTGTTAGCTATTTAATCTTAATATGTCTGCTATCTACAGTATGCGACAAGCAAGTAGCTGAGACATTGAGTACGCCATTATATGTTAACTCTCGGAGATGTATCAGTTTTTAACTGAATTCAGCTCGCATTATGTTCAAATATTTTTGCAAGATAATACCGAGTGAGTCTTCTTCTTCTAGACTATGGACATAATTCAGACAGTGTGGAGCACATGGACACGGACAGTGAACCTCTGGATGCCTCTGAGAATGAAAGTAGGCTACTATACATGATGCTATACGAATACAACATGTAAGTGGTGGATGCTGATGTTTTAACCCTCATCTCTCTCAGCATGGTTAGGTGAGGAAGGCATGGAGATCAAGAAGCAGATTACAGGCATGATGCGGCTGCTGAGTGATAAGGCAGGCCGGGTGTACCAGAGAGTGGGAAGAGAGGGGGAAACGCTTAAAGAGGAGCCACAAGAGGAGGGTTTGAGCTGGACATTGAATCACAAGCAAAGCCCTGAAGAGCCTGAGCACGGCTGGAACTCGGTGTCCCACAGTCAGTACGACACGCGATCCAAAACCCAGAAGATGCTGGACCAGGGCAAAAGCAGAGGTAGGTCTCATAGCATAGGAATATGTTTCAGAGTCCTGTCGCTAGAACATTTAATATTCAATAAGCTTTCAGGTTTCAAAGGGTATTTTAGAAGGCAATTGGAATAAAAATATTGAAAATTCAATCAGCTTAGCTTTGTTTGATGGCTTGTGATCATCCATCATCCTCTTGATCACATTCCAGAGGTTTTCAATGGACTTCTTCTTTCAATGAACTGCCATCTTTGGAGTTTTGAGGATAGAAGCAACCTGACGCTCACTGTATCCCTCTGCCAGTAAAGCCAGTATTAAACCCTTCTTTTTCTCACTCAGAACTTTTCTTTTGAACTCTTTCAGCATGTTGAATGGATATTTTTGTCTTCCAGTTAAATTTAAGATACTACTAGTACTGTTTTTGTGTTAGGGTTTTGCTGGGATTCGAACCTGGTTCGTTGGTGTGATAATCCAGCAAACCCCCACTAGGCCACCAGGGGGATGACTCAAATGCAGAGGCGTGAGGCGGAAGTAGAAAAAGAATCAAATGGTTTATTTAAACTATATACACTATATACAGGGCAAAACAAAAGACAAAAAAAACCAAAGAGTAAATCCAAAAGAAAAGCAAAGTGCAAAAATTCAAAAGCTAAGAAGATCAAAAACACAGTACAAAGGAAACTGGAGATAAACATAACAGCACAAAGACTCCGTGACAAGAGGACTGAACTCAGGGGTATAAATAGACAAACTAATTAAGGACACAGGTGAAGATAATTAGGCAATTAACACAAACACAAAACACAGGAACAGTGGCGGCCTCTAGAGGCCAAAATAAACACGACATGAAAAGGAAATAACAGCGGCCTCTAGAGGCCAAAACAGTCCTAGTCCTAACAGGACCCCCCCCTCTAGGAGCGTCTCCTGACGTTCCCAGGGCGATCCGGATGGGCCGAATGGAAGTCCCGACATAGTTCTTTATCAAGGACATCCCGAGCAGGAACCCAGCAGCGCTCCTCAGGACCATAGCCCTCCCAGTCCACCAGATATTGCAACCCGCCGCGGACCCGGCGGGAGTCAAGCAGGCGATTCACAGTGAACACAGTCTGCCCCTGGAAGATGCGGGGGGGTGGGGGGTTCCTAGGGGCAGGGGCATACGTAGACGTCAGTACGGGCCGTAACAGGGAAACATGGAAAGTGGGGTTGATCCTCAGAGTCCGGGGCAACTGGAGCCGGTAGGAGACAGGGTTCACCCTGCGCACCACCTTGAAGGGGCCAATGTAGCGAGGAGCAAGCTTGCGGTTCTCCACCCGCAGTGGAAGGTCCTTAGTGGACAGCCAAACACGCTGCCCAGGGCGGAAAGCGTGTGCAGGTCTCCTATGGCGGTTGGCCTGAGTCTGGTTGGTTCTGGAGGTCTGTATGAGGGTCTTCCTGACCATGCTCCAGGTCTTGCGACACCGTCTCACATATTGGTTGACCGAGGGCACCCCCGCGTCCTCCTCCTGGTCCGGGAACAGAGGTGGCTGGAACCCGAATTGGCACTGGAATGGCGACAGCTTGGTGGCCGATGACTGCAGGGTGTTGTGGGCGTACTCCGCCCATGGCAGCCAGGTGCTCCACTATGTCGGGTTATCCATAGCCAGGCCTCGCAGGGTGGTTTCCAGGTCCTGGTTGAGCCTCTCCGTCTGACCATTGGACTGTGGGTGAAACCCAGAGGAGAGGCTGGCAGTGGCTCCGATGACCTTGCAGAACCCGTGCCACACTCGGGAGGAGAACTGGGGCCCTCGGTCTGAGACGATGTCCTGTGGAAGACCAAAGACTCGGAAGACATGATTAAACAAAAGTTTCGCAGTTTCAAGAGCAGAGGGGAGTTTGCACAGTGGTATGAAGCGGCAGGCCTTGGAGAATCTGTCAACTAAGACCAAAATGACCGTGTTACCTTGTGACTCAGGGAGACCCGTGATAAAGTCGACTGCCACGTGGGACCAGGGACGCCGGGGAATGGTCAGAGGATGCAGGAGACCCTGGGGACGCTGTCGTGGGTTCTTGGTTCTGGTGCAAACCTCACAGGACAGGACAAATGACCTTACTTCCTTCTCCATGTTAGGCCACCAGAAGCGTCTTTTCAGGAAGTCCAGGGTCCTCCGAGCTCCCGGGTGGGCGGTGAGAGGGGAAGAGTGACCCCACTGGAGAACCTTGGCCCGGGCTTGATGTGGGACGTACAAGAGGCCTGGTGGCCCCGTCCCAGGACCGGGGTCCTGGCGTTGGGCTCGTCGGACAGCCTCCTCAATACCCCAGCGGACAGGGGCCACAATCCGGGACACAGGGATAATAGGCCCGACTTCATTCTCCCTGTTAGTGGCAGAGAACAGTCTGGACAGTGCGTCAGGTTTGGTGTTCTTGGAGCCGGGGCGGTACGAGAGGGTGAAGTCAAACCGACTGAAAAACAGGGCCCACCTAGCCTGTCGAGGGTTCAGTCTCTTGGCTTGCTGGAGGTACTCCAGGTTCTTGTGGTCAGTCCAAACCAGGAATGGATGTTGTGCTCCCTCCAGCCAGTGCCTCCACTCCTCAAGGGCCAGTTTGACCGCTAGCAGTTCTCGATCCCCCACATCGTACCGGGACTCAGCAGGACTCAGGCGGTGGGAGAAGTAAGCGCAGGGGTGCAGCTTTCCTTCCGAACGTTGAGAGAGCACCGCGCCGACACCACTGTCCGAGGCGTCCACCTCCACGATGAATGGTTGGGAGGTGTCCGGGAGAACCAGAATGGGTGCCGTGCAGAAGCGGTCCTTGAGGTCTTTGAACGCCTTTTCTGCCTGAGGAGACCAGCCATAAGATCCACCTGTCCCTTTGGTGAGGTCTGACATGGGTGCTGCCACAGAACTGAAGTTCCTGATGAACTTGCGGTAGAAGTTAGCGAATCCTAAGAACCGCTGAACCTCCTTAACGGACTTGGGAGTAGGCCAATCCCGGACGGCCAGGGTCTTGGCAGGGTCCATTTGGAGTTGGCCTGTCCGTACAATAAATCCCAGAAAGGAGACCTCGGGAACATGAAATTCGCATTTCTGGGCCTTGGCGAACAGATTGTTCTGTAGCAGCCTCTGGAGAACCTGGCGGACATGGTGGCGGTGCTCCTGCACGGTCTTGGAAAAGATAAGGATGTCGTCGAGGTAGACAAAAACGTATAGGTTAATCATGTCCCTTAAGACGTCGTTGATTAGGGCCTGAAAAACAGCTGGTGCGTTGGTGAGTCCGAAGGGCATCACCTGGTATTCGTAGTGCCCAGACGGGGTGTTAAAGGCAGTCTTCCACTCGTCTCCCTGTCGGATACGGATGAGGTGGTATGCGTTCCGTAGGTCCAACTTGGTGAAGACGGTGGCGCCTTGGAGCAGGTCGAAAGCTGTGGACATCAGCGGAAGGGGATATCGGTTGCGCACAGTGATCTTATTCAGGCCCCTGTAATCAATACATGGTCGGAGCCCCCCATCCTTCTTGCCGACAAAGAAGAAGCCGGCTCCAGCAGGTGAAGTGGAGGGTCGAATAAACCCAGAGACCAGGGCATCTTTGAGGTATTCCTCCATGGCCTTGCGTTCTGGCTGAGAGAGTGAAAACAGTCTGCCACGAGGAGGGGTAGTCCCAGGGAGCAAGTCGATGGCACAGTCGTAGGCCCGGTGCGGAGGAAGAATGGCGGCCCTGCTCTTGCTGAATACCTCCTTGAGATCCCAGTACTCTGTGGGAACTTGAGATAACTCGGTGAGATCAGGGGGCTCGGCAGGAGACACAGGAGAGCTAGAGAGCAGACAAGAGGCATGGCATGCAGGGCCCCATTCCACAACCTGGCTAGTTACCCAGTCTATGCGAGGGTTGTGGCGAGTAAGCCAAGGAAGGCCTAGAATAACTGGGAACTCAGGTGAAGGAATCAGGTGCAGGGATATTTCTTCCTTGTGACCTTGAGACTGGAGGAAGACTGGAGAAGTAACTTGAGTGACTCTTCCATCACCTAACGCTTGGCCATCGAGGGCAGACACAGACAGAGGGACTTCAAGAGGTGCAGTCGGAATATTGATGCTTTGGGCGAAGTGAATATCCATAAAGTTCCCAGCCGCCCCTGAGTCTATCAAAGCTTGACAAGAGTGGACAGACTCACCCCAGGAGATGGAGACCGGGATGTAGATTCCTTGGCCAGGGAGTCCGGGAGAGAGGGTAGGCCCCGTCACAACCCTCCCTCGGCTGGACGGGGCGGTCCTTTTCCCAAGAGTTCGGGACATGATGCTCGGAAGTGACCAGGCTTGCCACAGTAGATGCAGCACTTGTCCCTCCTTCTGCGCTCCCTCTCAGATGCGGAGAGGCGAGTACGACCCACTTGCATGGGTTCTGGACAGTCACTGAAGGAGGTAGACGGTCTCCAGGTAGAGGTAGGGAGGCTGGGGGGGCTCAAGGCTTGGTGGCGTTCTCTCATCCTGTTGTCCAGACGAATAGCATGTGAGATGAGGGTTTCGAGGTCACTTGGGCATCCAATAGAGGCCAGACCGTCCTTGATGGGGTCAGACAGACCATGGTGGAAGGCTGACACCAGGGCAGTCTCGTTCCATCCACTTACTGCTGCGAGTGTTCGGAACGAGATGGCGTAATCTGCGACGCTTCCTCCTTGCCGGATGGACATGAGCTTTCGGGCTGCGTCGGTACTGATGTCTGCCTGATCGAAGACCCGAAGCATCTCTTCAGAAAACAGCTGGAAATCAAAGCACTCAGGTCCCTGTCTTTGCCAGATAGCAGTAGCCCAGGCTCGCGCCTTACCAGCTAATAAGGTGATCACAAAGGCAATCTTGCGGCGATCCGTAGTGTAGGTGGTAGGCTGAAGCTCAAAGGTGAGTTGACACTGGGTAAGGAACTCTCGGCACTCACTGTGCTTGCCGTCATACCTCTGTGGTGCAGGAAGGCTGGGTTCGCGAGGTGAAGAAGGCAGCATTGCAGGAGGCACTGGAGCAGGAGTGGGAGCTGGATCAGGAGCAGGAACTGGATCAGGAGCAGGAGATGCAGGCAGAGATGTCAGCTGTGCCAGGGTTTTCCCAATTTGCTGAAGCAGTTCCTCGTGGCGAGCGAGGGCCTCACGTTGGCTGGTGAGCGTACGTCCATGAGCGTCCATGGTCGCTCCGAAGCGTGTCAAAGCTGCCATAATTCCCTGAAGGTTGGCCGGGTAGACAGTTGAAGCAGCCTCTGCTGAGTCGGTCAGCACGGAGTCTTTCTGTTAGGGTTTTGCTGGGATTCGAACCTGGTTCGTTGGTGTGATAATCCAGCAAACCCCCACTAGGCCACCAGGGGGATGACTCAAATGCAGAGGCGTGAGGCGGAAGTAGAAAAAGAATCAAATGGTTTATTTAAACTATATACACTATATACAGGGCAAAACAAAAGACAAAAAAAACCAAAGAGTAAATCCAAAAGAAAAGCAAAGTGCAAAAATTCAAAAGCTAAGAAGATCAAAAACACAGTACAAAGGAAACTGGAGATAAACATAACAGCACAAAGACTCCGTGACAAGAGGACTGAACTCAGGGGTATAAATAGACAAACTAATTAAGGACACAGGTGAAGATAATTAGGCAATTAACACAAACACAAAACACAGGAACAGTGGCGGCCTCTAGAGGCCAAAATAAACACGACATGAAAAGGAAATAACAGCGGCCTCTAGAGGCCAAAACAGTCCTAGTCCTAACATTTTGCCATCCAAACTGATCCTATTGCAAAAGGATAGTGATGACCACAGCAGTGGTTTTAATACTTTTCCTTGTTAAATAAGATTTGGTTCAGGTGATCACCTCATCAGTACCTCATTAAATAAAATGAGGTGGGCTTGTGTTGGAATTCCAGCACAGACACTGGAATGCAATGGCTGCAATATATAGAGACACTGATTTAAGAAAAAATTTAAGTGGTCTTTTAATTTTTTCCTGAGTTGTATGTGTGATTTATATACAACAATATATATCAGGGTTTCTCCCAAAAAATCATAGCATAGTGGCCCCACTACGCTTAATTTATTGACGGATATGCTTAGTGACATGCTGCTACCCATTAAACCGCTGCCGTGACACTTACAATTTAGGCCTACAGTATAAAGCGAGAATCAACATGCATGTGTTTTGTAGCCTTTGAGCAGGTAATCAATACAGTCCATGCGAGCGCATGGCCCTGAACTTGCCCTAAGTTCACAGCTGATGTCAGAGAAAGGTATTCTGCACTGATTGGCTGAGTGTGTGTGCGGTATCCCGCGTTGATTGGATGAGCGATGCGCAATTAATATTCATAAGTAACTTACGTAAAAATGGTGGAGCCTTCAAGCCAGGTACGAGTGAGCAAAACACCGACGGGTTACATCTTAATTACGGAGTTTTTCACAAAGAAAACTGCAGAAAACTGCTTGGCAGCAGTGGCAGACCATAGTTGTGAGACCATGATGGCCAGTTCGCTGTGTGTTGCTGACCAGCTCAAGTCAGACAGTGAGAGTATTTAGTCATCTGCACTATTGCCAAAATTTAATGATCAGTATTTTGAACAACTCGTGCTATGCTGCATCACCGTTCACTTTTTTTTTTATGCGAAATAAACTGCAGTCTCCTTTGGAACAGGACACTGCTTGTGAGATGCAAGTGGGTATTGGATTGACTTTATTTTTCCGTTTTTAGGGTGGGAATTCAGTAAAATTATAAGTAAAAATAGCCTTTCCCCCAAAAGGTAAAAATCAGCTCTAGATGTCACCAGAAGCCGCAAAATGAACCTTTATACAGTATTTCAAAATTTTGGAATTTTGCCTACTGTGGCGTGCTCTTTGCACTTCGCTGAACTCAGGGGGCCACTACTCTTTCCAGTTTTTCTAGGGGAAACCCTGTGTGTGTGTGTGTGTGTGTGTGTGTGTGTGTGTGTGTGTGTGTGTGTATTTATCACTTTTAAATGGCATACATACTGTGTGAATCAGACGTTATAAATCTCAATTAAGTCCACTTCAGTTCCAGGTTGTAACACTACAACATCTGTGTAGGTTCAAGGGGGCAAATACTGTACTTTGAAGGTAGCAAAAACTCTGCCAAACAATTCTCTAATGTTTCAGCGACTACATTGTCATATTGTTTTTTATTGATGAGTTCCATCTAGCCATAGCAATCACTTCTACCCATTGATGGGAAAGTATATAATATACTTCAACAACAGCACTCGAAAAGAGTTGCAGGACAACCTGAAAACAGCATGAACAACAGTTACATAGAAAACAATAAGCAGTGGACTGCACCATAATCATCTGTGTTCCTACACTCCATACAAAACCCCTATGCTTAAAAAACAAACAAACAAAAAAACAGTATAGATTTGTGTGTCTAAAAGCATTTAGACAAATCAGAAGTTTTTGTGGAACATTATATTAGCTTGTTATGCTTGGAAAAAGAAACATTGCATGTGCTACATATTAGTAACCCAGCAAATGTTTTTATTACTCTTAGATGAAACCACAATGTACCTTAAAATTGGAACTTTATTGTGGAAGATTTCAAGAGGAGAAGAATTGTACATCCAGTATAATAAATACACACTGGAGGCAAAACGAAATGCCAGAGAGATTTAAAGGAGAACTGAAGTCATTTTTAAACTTGCTTTATTTCTTAATTAACGTGTTATTCAATTACGTTTTCGGTTTTAGTAACCTTATATCGTGACTCGTATTGGCAACTAATTGCAATTAAATATTATACTTATCGGCCTATTCGGTTTTTAGCCATGTTGTTCGTTTGGTCCACGGCAGGTGTTGCTTATCCGCACGATCTTCACAAGACTTGTGCAAGACTTCGAAACGTGAAGCGTCAGCCAGGTGTCAGTGCCGCCATTTTGAAAACTGTTTTCCAAACGAAATATTGCACAAAAACGAGTTTAAATGACGATTACTGCCTACTTTTTTCAAACTTTCCTGATCGCTATCAAAACAAACAAAACTTCCAGCTTGATTACATCAGCATTCGAAAGAGGGCACGCGCATCTTTTGACAACGTTGGCAGATGTTGGTCACTTTGATTTGCGCTGTACTGGCACGTTTTACTTCCGTCCTACGATGTCTCGCACAGGTCTCAACGAATCTCGTTTACGGCCATTGCTTTGACATATGGACTGATATTACAGAGCATATTTCAAACACTCATAACTTGCTATCGCAGTGACAAAATAGCTATCAAAAATGCATTCCTATATTTAATAAAATGAGATAAATAGAATTTTGATAATAAAAAATTTGCCTTCAGTTCCCCTTTAATGCCTGAATATGCAGCTGTGTAATTCAGTATATTGTCTAGACTGTCTAGACAGTTCTCTTTCTGACGTACCCACACACACAAAGTGAAGTAACAAGCCCACTGTCTAGTGTCCTTGCATCACTATTCAGAAGAGCATGGCATTCACAGAAGTGCGTGTGTTCTTTCTTCAGACTCGGCTCTGCCCCATGTGCCAGCCAGCATGACGGCAGAGTCCAGCTGTTGCATGTGCAATTGTAAGAGCACTCTGCAGGCCATCCTACTGGAATTACGCACAATGAGAAAACTCATGCAGTCTCAGAAAGGTACAGCATCACACATGCACACAACCACCGAAGGCATCTCGTTAGGGCCCGAGCACCGTTCGGTGTGAAGACCCTAATGTTTTTCGAAGGATTTTTTTTTTCTGCCTCGTTTGGCCTTATTTGAGGCATTTCCCATGCACAAAAACTCATGAAATTTGATACACACATCAGTCATTGTAGGGCGGCACGGTGGTGTAGTGGTTAGCGCTGTCGCCTCACAGCAAGAAGGTCCGGGTTCGAGCCCCGGTGCCGGTGAGGGCCTTTCTGTGCGGAGTTTGCATGTTCTCCCCGTGTCCGCGTGGGTTTCCTCCGGGTGCTCCGGTTTCCCCCACAGTCCAAAGACATGCAGGTTAGGTTAACTGGTGACTCTAAATTGACCGTAGGTGTGAATGTGAGTGTGAATGGTTGTCTGTGTCTATGTGTCAGCCCTGTGATGACCTGGCGACTTGTCCAGGGTGTACCCCGCCTTTCGCCCGTAGTCAGCTGGGATAGGCTCCAGCTTGCCTGCGACCCTGTAGAAGGATAAAGCGGCTAGAGATAATGAGATGAGATGAGATCAGTCATTGTAACCGCTACTCAGCCACAGACGTTTGGCCCCGGGTATGGCCCAGGGACTTCATAGCGCCCCTTTTTCTATTTCCCATTGAAATGAATGGGTAGAACTTTGGAGTGATGGTGTCATAAGGCCATTTGGAGTGAAATTACACATGGTCATTTTTAACGTACTCCTGTTAGATGGTTCATCAAATTCATGTCAAGCTTGGCAAACATGATGCCAAGATATTGCTGAAGTTGAATTGCAAAGGGATTTTTGATATGTTGTAATATGTTGAAATATTATAACATATGCCAAGATATTGCTGAATGTTGAACTCGATATCTTGTAATATGATTCTGATACTGTTACAATTCTGTGCACACTTATACTGAGTCCAGTCCTTATTTTACACATACACATGATCAAATACACACACAAACACAAGTACATACATACATACATACATACAGAAGTACAAATATAAACCTAAGCAAAAAAGTTAGAAAGTTGAACCTTAAATATATTGTTAAATGGAAAATGTACGCATAATAGCTTCATGTGTACTAAAGTACAGTGGCATAACCTTTGCTTTTACACAGTACATGCTTGTTCTTTTCACATACACTACCGTTCAAAAGTTTGGGATCACCCAGACAATTTTGTGTTTTCCATGAAAAGTCACACTTTTATTTACCACCATAAGTTGTAAAATGAATCGAAAATATAGTCAAGACATTTTTCTGGCCATTTTGAGCATTTAATCGACCCCACAAATGTGATGCTCCAGAAACTCAATCTGCTCAAAGGAAGGTCAGTTTTATAGCTTCTCTAAAGAGCTCAACTGTTTTCAGCTGTGCTAACATGATTGTACAAGGGTTTTCTAATCATCCATTAGCCTTCTGAGGCAATGAGCAAACACATTGTACCATTAGAACACTGGAGTGAGAGTTGCTGGAAATGGGCCTCTATACACCTATGGAGATATTGCACCAAAAACCAGACATTTGCAGCTAGAATAGTCATTTACCACATTAGCAATGTATAGAGTGGATTTCTGATTAGTTTAAAGTGATCTTCATTGAAAAGAACAGTGCTTTTCTTTCAAAAATAAGGACATTTCAAAGTGACCCCAAACTTTTGAACGGTAGTGTATATTTGGCCAGGTGGTGGCGCTATAACAGGCTGGCCTATTGGGCATCAGGTTATCATAATAATCATAATATCTATTGAAGTAAGAAGTGTCTGACCATACAGTCAATGCACTGTGGCTTTCTGACACGTTTCCTGTTTATGTGGCAAGATATTAAAATCATAAGGCCATTTCAACATATTACAAGATATCAAAATTTGATAAAGTTTAATAAAGTTGCAAAACACATCTGATCAAACGCATCTTCATCTGGTCTGTTCTTGTACCTATCAACAATGCTGGTCATCCACATGTCATCTGTGAACAAACCTTGACTTTCTGCACAGCCTCGAAGAACAGTTAACGGCAGGCTCATTTTCACAACATTTTCACAACATTGCCTCCTGTTGGTATAAATACCACTTTACGGGAACATTCTTTTAAGTGCATATTTGTCAATCTGGGGACGAGATCACAGGTATGGCAGATCCACAACTGACTTCTACATGAGCCTACCCAAGCGCATTCAGGAACACACCCTTCATCACATTTATGTAAATAGTCTTCAGTAATGAAGTTTTCTGCAATTAAACTCATTTCTTGTGTCTTTGTGTATACACTTTCGACACAGTCTTTTACCTGCTGCTTGAAAAGCAAGTGGTGGCATACACAGCACACATAATTGGGACCTTCCTTTACTTTAGTATATTTTTTACTTTCCACTTCACAAAAAAATATAACAATTGTATAACTTGATAGCTATTTTGTAGATTTTATTAACCCTTTGATGCAAAACATGGGTCAAAAGTGACCCGGCTGAGTTTTTATCTTCTATATCTTTGCAATAAATTAATTCCGTCATTCAGTATTCAAGGTATTCCTCAATTAACTTGTTTTTGATCATCATACATCCTTATTTTATTTTTTCCTTTCTTACTTTTTGAATAAAAACCCTTTTTGTATCACTACCCTTCTAATGCACAACATGGGTCAAAAACGACCTGCATTCATTTTCCAGGTTATTTCATGTATGGCTGAGTGTTTCTATGATATACTTTTGAAATAAATTCATTTTGTCATTTACGGTACTTTTCCAAATATGCAGTAAATATCTTGTTTTTGTTTAGCACAAATCATCATTTTTATTTTTCCTTTCTTAAGTTATGAACAAGCACAGCTTTTGTAATTCTACATCAAGTTTACACACATGGGTCAGAACCGACCCGCATGCATTTACTCCAGTGTTTGGTGGGAACTGTGAATTGTGCTTGTGTCAGACATTTCACAGCTCAGCACAGCGCCCTTTGCCCATCTAATACATGCAAGTAATGTTTTTCAATTGTTCTAACATTACCTTAGAAAAAAACTGATTATGTTTAGGTTACCTTGAGAGTGAGTCGATTACTTGTCAAAAAGTTACAAGTAATTATTATTAGCTACCGAGCTGTTGACATATTCTACTTTAGTTAGCTAATTTTATTGTAGTTGGCTTAGCTAATGACATAGTTAATAAATAAATAACTGGCCCCATTCACTGCTAAAGTAATTACTTGAAACAAATTATTATTATAGTATTAAGACATTTAATTTTAAATCACACTTGGATGACCCATGTGTAGTAATATAAAAAGTATTTTTGTTCATAAAGTAGGAAAGAAAAAATTAAATTAATGATTTGTGGTAATTAAAAACAAGCTATTTAAAGAATACTTGGAATATTCAATCATAAAATAAATTG
Organism: Neoarius graeffei; assembly: GCF_027579695.1. Taxonomy (NCBI): domain Eukaryota; kingdom Metazoa; phylum Chordata; class Actinopteri; order Siluriformes; family Ariidae; genus Neoarius; species Neoarius graeffei. The sequence goes on along the minus strand of NC_083574.1, from coordinate 36,339,761 downwards.
ATTTCAAAAGATAGAGCAAAAAAAAACTCAGTCAGCATGAAATAACCTGGAAAATGAATGCGGGTCATTTTTTACCCATGTTGTGTATTAGAAGGGGTGTGCATATGTTTTGCATCAAAGGGTTAAACCACACAAAGAACACAAAAGGTTGCATCCCTCATTAAAAACACAATTACAAAAGAATTCACTGTACATGTATGTTAAATCTGCTTGACCTATTATCCCAAGCAGGTAATAACATAGTCATTTTGGGAGATTTTAATGAAGATGCTGTAAAAACTCAGTGCCTTATTGACTTTATGGCAGCCAAAGACTTCACACAGACTGTTTCAGTACCTACCACATTAATAGACCATGTATACACTACCATTCAAAAGTTTGGGGTCACTTTGAAATGTCCTTATTTTTGAAAGAAAAGCACTGTTCTTTTCAAGGAAGATCACTTTAAACTAATCAGAAATCCACTCTATACATTGCTAATGTGGTAAATGACTATTCTAGCTGCAAATGTCTGGTTTTTGGTGCAATATCTCCATAGGTGTATAGAGGCCCATTTCCAGCAACTCTCACTCCAGTGTTCTAATGGTACAATGTGTTTGCTCATTGCCTCAGAAGGCTAATGGATGATTAGAAAACCCTTGTACAATCATGTTAGCGCAGCTGAAAACAGTTGAGCTCTTTAGAGAAGCTATAAAACTGACCTTCCTTTGAGCAGATTGAGTTTCTGGAGCATCACATTTGTGGGTCGATTAAATGCTCAAAATGGCCAGAAAAATGGCTTGACTATATTTTCTATTCATTTTACAACTTATGGTGGTAAATAAAAGTGTGACTTTTCATGGAAAACACAAAATTGTCTGGGTGACCCCAAACTTTTGAACGGTAGTGTAAACCTAAGCAAAAAAGTTAGAAAGTTGAACCTTAAATATATTGTTAAATGGAAAATGTACACACAATAGCTTCATGTGTACTAAAGTACACTGGCATAACCTTTGCTTTTACACAGTACATGTATATTCTTTTCACATATACATGGTCTATTAATGTGGTAGGTACTGAAACAATCTGTGTGAAGTCTTTGGCTGCCATAAAGTCAATAAGGCACTGAGTTTTTAAAGCATCTTCATTAAAATCTCCCAAAATGACAATGTTATTACCTGCTTGGGATAATAGGTCAAGCAGATTTAACATACATATACAGTGAATTCTTTTGTTACACATACTGGAATGTCCTGGGTTGCGGACCCACACGTGCGAGAACCACACGTGCGAGGGCCCGTCAAGGCCGCTAGCGGCTTTAATTTTTCTTGTACCTGCACAGATTCAGCTGTGGTATGTGACTTTCAGGCCCACTGGAGAAACAGCATGCTGTGGCCAGCGCATCACCCACCTGCAGGAAGAAATCTCGTAAGAGGAGGGCAGGACAAAGAATAATAGCGTTAACCCCACCCAGAGAAACTCCCATGCCCCTACACACACCCATAGTGGCTGAATCATTTGAGAAGATTTGCCATGAAAAAAGTGAAAATAAAGAGGACGAAAAGACAGAGAGGACTGTGCCATCCCCTCCATCGATACCCGCTTCGAATCCTCCACCGTCAGCTCACTATTGTCTGAGCAGAGATCAGAACTGCACAGAGGTACAGATGAATGTGTTTCCATGAGTAATTACTGTATGTATTTCTATATCTAAAACTATTGGCACCTTTTTAAAAAAATGAGCCAAATGTAATTCTTCCTTGGGGTGCCAATCATTTTGCCCTCCTTTTTTCCTCAGAAGAATGAGCTCATATCATATTAAATATCAAATTAGAAACTGTTTAAAGAAGAAGAAGTCTGTATATTGCAAGATGTGGTATATTTAAATCTTTAAATGCAGTGTAGGTCTTTTTTTATTTTTTAGAAGTATGTTTTGTTATATTTCTTGATATTCTCTTTACATTCCAACAGCAATGAATAAATCACGTGCTCTGAAAATAAAAAGAAAAAAAATCCATCATCTGTAGCATTAAAAAAAAAGCTTATCCTTAAAACGTAGGGCTGTAAAAAGCCTGTCCAGTCATTTCATTCGGCCTGATTGAACCTGACGTGAAACAGAGGGTCTTGAATCACTCTGAAGGGGTTTATTTCACAATAATGTCTGGCTCGCTGTACATTATCCTGCTTACTTCACATCTACTTAGTAAAGAAACAAAAATTTGACACAAAACATTGACTTGAAAATTATTTTATTGCTCCCACGAAACAATAGTCAGTTAAATTTTATGGTTGGAAATGCGTCCATAGCAACATAAACTCTGTAGCCTTCTTAAGATTAGCCTACTTAGCATTATAATTAACATTAAACTGAGCATTAGAATTAATTTTAGAGGAAAAAAAATTCCATGCTGTTTTCTGATGGAGTAACATCTATCTATCTATCTATCTATCTATCTATCTATCTATCTATCTATCTATCTATCTATCTATCTATCTATCTATCTATTGCCACACAGTGTCACGGATTAGCTGATGTTGTTAATTTGATTATTAAACCAACAAAGTTTACCGGACTTCCTTCTGCAGGTTGATATGATTGGACCTGGGCCTCCAGAGTCTACGATCACAGCTGTTTACGTTTAGAAGTAACAGACTGTAGAATGTTGTAATTGACCAATCAGAATCGAGTATTCAACAAAGCTGTATAATAAACCACAATAAAACATGCATGATATGAAATATCCAGCTGTTTCTCTTGTAGCTGGAGGTGCAGTTGGCAGAGGAATATGAAGTGTTCATCCCGAAGGCACAGCTGGACTCCATCCTGCTGAATTACACACGCTCGGGCAGTCTGCTCTTCCGCAAGCTGGTGTGTGCCTTCTTTGATGATGCCACTCTCGCTAACTCCCTGCCCAATGGCAAGCGGAAGAGGGGTCTGAATGACCAGAGGAAAGGGCTGGACCAGAATATAGTGGGAGCCATTAAAGGTGAGTGAACATAAGCACATGTGGGTGGGGGGGGACAAATAAATGAAAAACCATAGGAAAAATTTCAATAATTATACAGTACTGTCATAATACTGTGATAATGTTCAAATTAAAATTCTTGCCTTCACAGTCTTTTAAGTCTTGAAGTTTTCAGACCCATACGAGTGAAAGTGTTGGTTTTAGTCAAATGGAAGAAGTATTTCGAAATTAGGACAAATTCAGTTACATTCAGTAAGCAGAATGTCTCGGACTGAGAAACTGTATTATTTACTGTAGAATAAGAAATTATTCTAATTTTATTTCGTAGAAATTAGTCTAATAGAGCGGTGGCCACAATTATCGACGCCTTAACGATCTTTTGGTCATTGCAAAAGTAGAAAAGACTTTCAATACGTAAATTGTGCATGAATTATTACTCAAACTTCCACTGGAAAAAATGAGTTGATTCCCGATTACTTAGCGTATCAGATCACGTGACACCGTTCCACAATTATCGACATCCAGATAATTATTTATTTTTAAAAAAATCAGTACAGTGGATATAAAAAGTGTCCACACTGCGTTAAAATGATTGGTTTTTCTGATGTAAAAAAAAAAATGAGACCACGATAAATAATTTCAAAACTTTTCCCACCTTTAATGTGACCTATAACCTGTACAATTCAATTGAAAAACAAGCAAATCTGTTAGGGGGAAAAATATAAAAAATTAAAAAATAAAAAGCGTACAATAAGCTGGTTGCATAAGTATACACACCCTTAAACTAATACTTTGTTGAAGCACCTTTTGATTTAATTACAGCATTCAGTCTTTTTGGGTTCACACCTGCCATCAATTAAAATGACCCTGATTAACCCCAAATAAAGTTCAGACGTTTACTCAGTTGCATCCTCCAGCAAAAGCCAGCGTTCACAGAGAGCTTACAAAGCATCAAAGGGATCTCATTGTTGAAAGGTATCAGTCAGGAGAAGGGTACAAAAACATTTCCATGGCATTAGATATACCATGGAGCACAGTGTCATCAAGAAGTGGAGAAAATATGAGACAACAGTGACATTACCGAGAACTGGACGTCCCTCCAAAACTGATGAAAAGACAAGACGATAACTGGTCAGGGAGGCTGCCAAGAGGCCTACAGCAACACTGAAGGAGCTGCAGGAATTTCTGGCAAGTACTGGTTGTGTACTACATGTGACAACAATCTCCCATATTCTCCATATGTGTGGACTATGAGGTAGGGTCAAAGAAATACATCCAGGCCCGGCTAAATTTTGCAAAAAAAAAAAAAAAAACATCAACTCTCCCAAAAGCATGTGAGAAAATGTGTTCTGGTCTGATGAAACCAAGGTTGAACTTTTTGGCCACAATTCCAAAAGATATGTTTGGTGCAAAACCAACACTGCGCATCACCAAAAGAACCCCATACCCATGGTGAAGCAAAGCATGGTGGTGGCAGCATCATGTTTTGAGGTTGTTTTTCTTCAGCTGGAACAGGGGCTTTAGTCAAGGTGGAAGGAATTATGAACAGTTCTAAATACCAGTCAATTTTGGCCCAAAACCTTCAGGTGTCTGCTAGAAAGCTGAAGATGAAGAGGAATTTCATCTTTCAGCATGACAATGACCCAAAGCATACATCAGAATCAACAAAAGAACGGCTTCAGCAGGAGAAAATAAAAGTTTTGGAATGGCCCAGCCAGAGCCCAGACCTAAATCCAATTGAAAATCTGTGGGGTGACCTGAAGAGGGCTGTGCACAAGAGATGCCCTCGCAATCTGACAGATCTGGAGCGCTTTTGCAAGGAAGAGTGGGCAAATATTGCCAAGTCTAGATGTGGCAGGCTGATAGACTCCGACCCAAAAAGACTGAATGCTGTAATTAAATCAAAAGGTGTTTCAACAAAGTATTAGTTTAAGGGTGTGCACACTTATGCAACCAGCTTATTGTACATTTTTCTTTTTTTATGTTTTCCCCCTAACAAATTTGTTTTTCAATTGAATTGTACAGGTTATAGGTCACATTAAAGGTGGGAAAATTTTGAAATTATTTATCGTGGTCTCATTTTTTTTACATTAGAAAAACCGATCATTTTAACAGTGTGTGTACACTTTTTATTTCCACTGTAAGTGGTATTAAGTTAACAAAACAGTTTTTATTTAAAATTCATTTTGCATAGACTTATATTTAGTACAAAATATCTTTTATAGAAATATATCGATGTCGGTGTTTACGTAAATGAGGAAGTAATTCTAATGTTTGTAAACAAATTAACTGATAATGTTTAACCTGCGTCAGAAAATCTTTTTCTTCCACTTTCTAAGTATTTTTGTAGATCACATTTTGTTAATCATTTGTTGTTGTTTGTATTAATTTCTAGTTTTGTAGTTTACCAATAAATCTCAGCAGGCGACTGACATTGTAACCACATGGAAATCCAGGTCAAAGGTCATTCCTCCAACCAAAACTTTATATTTTTACATCTAAAAATATAAAATGTCTACTGATATTGTAATATGTGGTAGATGTTTGCAACAAACTGCAAAAAAACAAACAAAAAGAAATCTGAATGGAAAAGAAAAATCTGAAAATTTCAAGCCTGTAATTTTTTATGTGCAAGGAATTTAATTCTGGTCTAATTCTATTTATTGCAATAGGATTCCAAATACTCTATAAACATTCCATTCTGTTATGAATCCAAAAAAAAATTATTATAAATCACAGCACTTTTTTAAAAAAAAAGTACTTAATCTACTTCAACAATGTGACGCAAAGATCGATCCATAACAGCTGTAAATGTCACTTAATTCCACAGCGTGTCAATAATGGTGGACACCGGTGAAAGTGATCACTATTATCGATACCTCATGTGACTTCTCAAATGCGCGTTTAGATACAAAATGGCGACTGTCAAATGAAAGCGTAAGAGAAAAGTAGGTTGACAAGGAGATCATGAAATATTGACGAATTTGATCAGTAAAAACACATCCATGAACTTTCCACCATGCTTACCTGCGATGATAACGTCCGGGTTTTCCTTGCTGATTGTGCGGAAAAAAAATTCCATCTCCGGTAAGAAGCTGTGTCATCAGACAACAAGATCAAAGGGTGAGGCGGGTCTTCCGGTTGATTAATTAACCAATAATAACTGTTGTAACTGAAACTCACCTTTGTAAAATTGTTTTTTATTGGTAAATTTGAAAAGGTGTCGATAATTATGGACTGTCGATAATTTTAGCCCGCCGCTCTAATATTTAGACTAAGAAAGTGCAATATTATGAATTATTATACATACAGGACACTTTTTCGATGGAATAAAAACGTGTTCTATTCCCTTCTAGCGGTTTTCAATCATTTAGTTTGATAGCATGCAATATTGTTAGCATATCACTTATCCTACATGTATTATGTCACTCTACCCAATGGAGAATGAGCGTTGAATATGGGTTACAATATCACATGGTTGTCAAAACAACATGACGTCACAAGTCACAGTGACAATGTGTAAAGAAACATGGCTGCCAGGTTTGCTTCATTAAACATGGAAGATTTTGAGAGAATTTGGAAAGAGAAAGATGCGTTGAACAGCCAAAAGGCTACCAAAACTTCATTAGATATTCCTCACGCATATTTACAAGAGAAAAACATACCAACGGAGTAACCGCCCTGTTCTTAACTTTTTGTAAAATCTATAATTGTTCTATTGAATGTGTATGTAGCTTAATAATAACAATATTTGCTGGCTTTTTTCATGGCATATCAGATCTATTCCTCTCAGGTACTCATCTTCGACTCATTCAATATCCTGCTAGCTGAATGGAATATATTTGATATCAGTGGGGGCTCCTGAATTTTTTTTCAGGGGGGGGCAATTTTCCCCCCGTTATGTCTACACGGACCGTAAATGTTCACAGGACTGAAGTAAATTGACCTAGGTAGCAAGTCAATTGGCCGAACTTGTTTTTGCCTGGTAAATTCAGATATCAATATAGACAATATCTCTTCTTTCCACTAGGTGGCAACACTAAACAAGTTAAAGGTGGCAAACTAAGGTAGCCTAGTAAACTAGACCCACCCGCCTAGCGGCCAAAAATATTTTTGCCTACGAGTGGCAAATATTCACATTTAGTCTGGCTTGCCAGGCTAAAACTAAGGAAGATTCATTGTGAAGCCTTCAAAGCAAAACATTTGGCATCACAATCAATTAATATTACATTACTCATTTATTTTCTCATATTATTCCAGTATTCTATAATAAGTAGACACAAATTCTTAATTATAAACATATTCTAATTTCTTCAATTCTAAAGAATGCAATTAAAGTGGCAGGATATAAATCCAAAACAAGTGTTTATTTAAGTTTTGAAAAAGATGAAGAAAAGCATAACCATCAAACAAACATGTGCAGCTTAATTATGTGGTTTTTTTTATATGGAATTGCACCATTTTAACAAAAAATAATTCTAAATAAATTCTGCAGTTTTTTTCCCCAAGAATTCCTCCAGAAAGCCATTGCTTAAAAGGAAATTTTAAGTATTACAAGTTGTCAATGAACACAAAAGGTTTTAGTTATTTAGCTATATACACACACAAGGTTACACAAGGTTTTGTAGTCAGTGCAACTTGGCTTAACAAGTTGGAAAAAAGGTAAGGTGCTGCTGGCTCCAATGAACACATACTGTACAATATATAAAAACTGAAAATATGCTTAATTTACACCAAGTCAGAGAGAACTTGAGGCTACTGAAATATTCCAAGCATGGCAATGTTAAACTGCCATTGGTAAAACAAAAACATGGCAATGTTAAACTGCCATTGGTAAAACACACACACAAAAACAACTTTTGCCTAGTAAATTCAAATATCAGATATCACTGTACCGTCTGCTGTGCTACTTCCAGGGTGGAAGAGAACGCAAGGGTAGCAAAAAAGAGCACTGACTACATCACAGCCAGCTAGCCAAGTTTTCCGGTGGTACCAGTTCTTGTTAAAACCTCTTGAGTAGGTCTTCTCCCCCTTCGTTGACTCTTGCTTGATGTTTAAATTCGGTCTAGGAGGTCCTAGCTGTTTGATTGCCGTTTTCTCCTCATTGGCACGATGACTAAAGGGAACTTCTTTCAGAGACGCTATCGTATTGTTGCACTCAACACTCGCCGCCATCTTCATAGAATGTTCACACATTTCCCGCGCAAGTTGCGTTTTCCAGCCCAAAATTATGTTCAAAACCCGCCAAAATGCACTTAAAACCAATCTGGCAACACCTGCGCGGCGCAACAGGCGTATGACGTAAGCACGCTGCTTGTGCGCGCACATAAAACCTAATAGAAAATGCATTGGGAGCAGGATTTTCGAAAAAAACGTACGTACCATTAGTGTCAATGGGAGATTTTGGGGCAAATCTGAACCTGACAGAAATCGCCCCAAAAGGGCGTGGCTACACCAGGCGCGACCTTAGCCTGATTGGACAATGACATTACTGTTGGTAGTAGGAGTAGATAAAAAAAAAAAAACTCCCTCCCTGTTTGGGAGTGCGTCGCCCAAATCGCCCCTGTTAACGAGCCGCCAGTGTTTGATATACCACTCAACGCCAGCCAACATTATTTAAACAACACATTGGTACAATATGTACGGAATAAAACACAATGAGGAGGTATGATGCCATTACTACCCTGTGATGCCGTTACTACCTTCCACCCGTTACATTTTTTAATTAATAAAATAATCACACTTCAGATGCTTTAACCTTTTATAGTTGAATTTAATGTTTTGAAATGAACAAGGTGCAAGCTAGTTTCTGTTATCGCTTACATTAGAGCAGATCTAAACAGTCAGTTCCAGTTAGGGCGGCACGGTGGTGTAGTGGTTCGCGCTGTCGCCTCACAGCAAGAAGGTTCTGGGTTCGAAGCCGGTGAGGGCCTTTCTGTGTGGAGTTTGCATGTTGTCTGTGTGGGTTTCCTACAGGTCCCCCAGTTTCCTCCGCAGTCCAAAGACATGCGGTTAGGTTAATATGGGACGGCCTTGAGTGAGGCACCTAACTCCCAACTGCTCCCCGGGTGCTGTAGCATGGCTGCCCACTGCTATGTGTGTGTGTGCATGTATGTGTTCACTGCTTCAGATGGGTTAAATGCAGAGAGGAATTTCACAAGCGTGTGATGAATAAAGTTCTTCTTCTTCTTGCCAGCCTCTGTTGTTGTTTTTTTCTCTCTCTTTTGAAATTAATGAGACATAAATTCACTGCTTATCATGTTACAGAAGAATCAGAAAAGTGCAAAGACCTCAGTTCTGAAGAGGTTATGTTGAATAAACATAACCGTACAAAAAAAATAATAATAATAATTAAAAAAACCTGACTTCACCACATACAGTTCTGTGCAAAGGTCTTAGGCACATGTAAAGAAATGCTGTAGAGCACAAATGGCTTAAAAGTAATGAAATGAAATTTTTCAACATAAAAAAACTACAATAAAGAGCAAGCAGTAAGCCATAATAAATTAAACAAAGTCAATATTTGGTGTGAGACGAGGCGACCCTTTGCTTAAAAAAACAAAAATAGTAGTCTGAGGTACAATGAGAGCAGTTTGATGCAGAAATGAGCTGTAGGTTTATTGAGCATCTTACAGAACCAGCCACGGTTCTTCTGGACACTTTGACTGTCATACTCGCTTCTTCATTTTGCACCAAAACCCAGCAGCCTTTGTTATATTTTGTTTTTTAATCTGAAAAGTGCTCTCTTATGGAATATGCTGCTCAGATACAAACTTTTTTTTTTCCTGTAACATTTAATTTTGTGCTGGAAAACGAACATTTGGACTCTAAAATGTTTTTGTACTGACGCGATAATGTAGAAGTCATCAAATAGAAATCTATACCAAAGTTTGTATGAAAAAAGAAATAGGGTGTCGAAGACTTTTGCACAGGACTGTACATTTTTAAAATCTGCTTATTATTTTTTATCGAGCATCCGCTGTACAAGTCTCTGTGAACGAGGTGCTACTACAGAAATTATAATGTATTAGAAGAAGTGCATTAATATACAGTAAACCTGTGATTGAATTAAATCCATCACTATTGTCAGAGGGGCGGCACGGTGGTGTAGTAGTTAGCGCTGTCGCCTCACAGCAAGAAGGTCCGGGTTCGAGCCCCGTGGCCGGCGAGGGCCTTTCTGTGCGGAGTTTGCATGTTGTCCGCGTGGGTTTCCTCCGGGTGCTCCGGTTTCCCCACACAGTCCAGGTTAGGTTAACTGGCGACTCTAAAGTGAGTGTGAATGGTTGTCTGTGTCTATGTGTCAGCCCTGTGATGACCTGGCGACTTGTCCAGGGTGTACCCCGCCTTTCGCCCGTAGTCAGCTGGGATAGGCTCCAGCTTGCCTGCGACCCTGTAGAACAGGATAAAGTGGCTACAGATAATGAGATACTTTTATAGAAAATTAATCAACACCATCTGACCAATCAGATTCAAGAATTTAACAGTACTATGATATCAATTTGAATATGCTAAATTGATATATGCAATATCATGACTTACAATGATGTGAAAGTAATGTGTAAAATAGACATGTTAGCCTAGTGATGATCACAGGTGAACAGAACTCAATCAGTAGCCAAATTGTTTATTGCTTATTTATGTGGAATTTAAAAAGAGAAAAAATATCCAAGTTTATTCATGATTTCCTGCAGAAATTGTATAAATGTGTTGTTTGTGATATATTAAAGCAATTGTCTACAAAACCACTGGAATGGTTTTGTTTTCTCCTTGACCACACCTCTCATCTGTGCCCATATCAACGAAGCCCCGCCTACCAGAATATACAGTGACCAATGACATTTTATTTGCATTAGTTCAGTAGCTGTCGAGTGAACATTTTATCATTTCATTCAACTTATGAAATACTGACACACCAGATAACTTACTTCAAAAAGTTCTCGGCCTCACCCAGAAAACATCACAGGAGAAAGATTGTTCTTGCATTATTTTTCAACATGGTCTTTAACGACAATCAAGTTTCAAGTCAAGTTTATTTTTATAGCGCTTTTAACAATAGACATTGTCGCAAAGCAGCATTATAGAATTTTAATGACTTTATCATGAACTAATTTTATCCCTAATCTGTCCCCTGTGGTGACAGTGGCAAGGAAAAACTCCCTCAGACGACATGAGGAAGAAACCTCGAGAGGAACCAGACTCAAAAGGGAACCCATCCTCATTTGGGTGATAACAGACAACGTGATTATAACATTTTTTAACAGTTTTAACATGAAGTCTGTTTCGTTGATGTTATAACTCTTCACTGATGGAAACTTGAGTGCAAAACTGTTCATGACGACTGCAGTCCTAAAGTTAGCAGTCAACTGTAGTCCTCAGCCATAAAAGCATTACTGTAAGTGTCCAGAGCGTCTTCCAAGTGTGACTTTCAACTGTCCATATGGGGTCGTCCTCCACAGGAATGATGTGATGAGACTCCAGCCAGACACAGGGCACCAGGATGGATCTGGCAGGTCCAAGGATGCCTGATCCATCCTGGTCAATGGACTTGGTCCACCGATGTTCAAGCTTCACTATTCCTTCATGGAAGAAGGTCACACCTTGAGCCTCCAGAGCCTCCTCAACAGCATGGATAACTTCATCATCTCTCTGAAAATGGCAACCATGCAAGTGGGATTTCAGTTTGGGAAACAGATAGAAGTCACGCAGTGCCAGGTCAGGTGAGTAAGGTGCATAGGGCAACAGTTCAAAGCCACATTTGGTTGCTTCTGCCCCTGCCACCTGTGCTGTGTGGACGGGCGCATTGTCCTGGAGCAACATCATGCCAGCTTGAAGCTTTCTTTCCTCTCCTTTTTTCTTTGATGGCTTCTTTCAGTTGTCACAATTCTGATGCAAGTAGTCTCCATTAATGGTTTGACCCTTTTGCAGGAAGTCAATCATGAGCACTCCCTCAGTGTCCCAAAACACAGAAGTCATCACCTTGCCGACCGATGCCACTGGCTTAAACTTTTTGGGAGATGGAGAGACTGGTGTGTTTCCATTGTTTCCTTTGATCTTTTGATTCAGGATTAAAATGGTGAACCCATGTCTCATCCTGGGTCACAAATCCCCTCAGGAATTTGGCTGGAGAAGCCTGAAAACAAGCCAAAAGTGTCCTCAAAATTTCCAGTCTGTTCAGTTTTTCATCTGGTGTCAACATTTGGGGCACCCGTCTTGCAGACAGTTTGCTCGTTCCCAAGATGTCGGTCAAAACAGCATGAACTGAGCCGACACTGATGTCCATGGGTTCCGCTATGTGTTGGACAGTCACATGTCTATCATTCATGACCATGCAGAAAATGGCCTCCACTTGATCATACGTGGTCGCTGATTTTTGGGTGTTCTGACCGTGGGTCATCTTCAGTGCTCTCTCCTATTCATGGTTGAATAGCAAGGGGAGTCCTCACCAAGTGTGTTGACCATGTCTTCATGGATTTCCATGGGGGTCATTCCCTTTTTATGCAGATACTTGATCACAGCTCTGGCTTCTGTCTTGTCCATTTTTTTTTTTTGGTTGTTTCCCTCTCACCTACTGATTTTCAAAGGGCGTCCGCTTCAAAGAAATGACAGCGTACATTTGAGTTTTTGTGGACAGTGATATAAGGCTTTATAGTATACCGTTATGCCCTAAAATGGGAGTTACGCCCCTTGTTTCCGGGTGAGGCCGAGAACTTTTTGAAGTACTCTCATACTGATTTGTTCCTACAGTCCAATCAGTTTATCAAACGAATGACCAAAAATCTCTCATCTCATCTCATTATCTGCAGCCGCTTTATCCTGTTCTACAGCGTCGCAGGCACGCTGGAGCCTATCCCAGCTGACTACGGGCGAAAGGCGGGGTACACCCTGGACAAGTCGCCAGGTCATCACAGGGCTGACACATAGACACAGACACCCATTCACACTCACATTCACACCTACGGTCAATTTAGAGTCACCAGTTAACCTAACCTGCATGTCTTTGGACTGTGGGGGAAACCGGAGCACCCGGAGGAAACCCACGCGGACACGGGGAGAACATGCAAACTCCACACAGAAAGGCCCTCGTTGGCCACGGGGCTCGAACCCAGACCTTCTTGCTGTGAGGCGACAGCGCTAACCACTACACCACCATGCCGCCCTGACCAAAAATAATTAAGGGATTTATTTTTAGCCATATAAACAATACAAATATGAACCAGTGCACCTTTACCATCATTGTGTTTGTGGATTGATGTGTTACTGTATGTAGTACTGTGTATTGTCTTGACCTGATCTCTCAATTTCACACCTCTGTCTGAGTGTAGTGTTCACAGAAAAATACTGCACAGCAAACAGAATCGAGAAACTTCCTGGTCCACGAGACTGGGTCCAGATCCTTCAAGACCAAATCAAACTGGCTCGACGACGCTTAAAAAGAGGTCAGTGAACGTCCAGCTTATCTTCTCTTCTTGCTTTTGGAATTCATGAACTTTATTAATTGTGATGCTGTGTATTGTGTGTGATTGAACAGCGGAGACGATTACAGACTGCAAGGAGATCAACAGGACATGTACATATAAAACAGGTACAGAGTTTGAGGAAAAGACTTGAAGAAACCGTGTATACAAACATAGTGGAGAAGAGTAATGTGGAAGCCTGGAAATGTTCACACCCACAAACTGAAAGGAATTTTCATTTATTCCTGACCACTATCTTGGTGAAGCCCACCTCTCGCCCTCAGTCAGCTGGGATTGGCTCCAGCTTCCCCTGTGACCCTGATGGATAAGGGATGGATGGATGTGATTTTTTTTGACTGATTCATTTATTTTCACATCTGACTTTTTTTTTTTTACATGATTCATTTGTTTTTTACAGGTGATGTTTTTCAGATGATTATATTTTTCTTACAAGTGACATTTTCACAAACGTTTGTGACATTTTTCATGTGATGTACACGCTTTATCTATTGTCTCATGTGATTTTTTTTCATACATGTTTCAGTAATTACATGTGACTTTCTTTTTTGCACGCACACCATTCATCTCAGTCATTGTCTTGTCTAAATATTCATGACGATTAATTTATTTTCACAGGTTATTTTTCACACATAATGAATTCATTTTCAGATGTGATTTTATTTTCACCAGATAATTAATTTATGTTTTTTAGACTTGGTTTTATTCAGGGATGGATCCAGACCGGTGCATCGGTCAGAAATATGTGTGCGCTACTTGGCATCGGTCACGAGGCATTTGTTTACTTTACGGCTAGCCGGCTACATGGGCTATAGCCACGCTCAACCAACAGACCATTGGTTCAGGATTCGACCACCTGTGGTAAGCAGTGATGCTTATCTGAACTGATTACCTGTGGTAATTACTCATGATGCTTTGTATAGCATGACCTGAGACAAAGAATCTACTTCAAACCAATAAAATGCTCCAGAAAGAGTTCGAAATTCGCTGTGAATAATATGGGCTGAGCCGCGGTCATAGCGGGCCTTGCCTGAGCTGTTTCAAAAGGTCTCAGGAAGAGGGAGGTGCCTGTAGTGTGTGTGTGTGTGTGTGTGTGTGTGTGTGTGTGCGCGGGGGGGGTAGGACTTTTGGTGGCTCAGTTTTTCGGTGGCTCAATTTTTAAATCCCGGCATGCGTGCACAGCCGGAACCAGGGCCCGTATTAAAGTTTTCAGCGACCCGTGCTTGCACAGGGCTTCGGGGTCAAATAGCGGGTTGAGCCGTGGTTATAGCAGGCCGTGGCTGCCCTCTTCAGAAAGGGTTTGGCGTGCTCTAGTATTCCCTTGTGAAAATCCATAGTAATCTGGTAAAAGTAGTAAAAATATTTCTGCAAATGTGCATCTGTCAGATTCTTGAGCTGGATCCATCCCTGTTTTATTCATTATATATTGTTCACATGATGTCACACATGTTTACTTCCAGGACATAACATATAGAAATGTATGTGGTTTTTAGCAGAGCTCCTGCGCAGGCCAAAGGCCCGTACGAACAGCACCCCATAGGCATAGAGTGTGGATACATAAAGAAACCCATCGAGCTGTTTTCTGATGGTTTTGGTCCTGTTGGGGGGGGGTAGACCAAAAATTGTTTTCTACCCCCTCCAAAATATGGAGATGATCTATCTAAGTATGGAAATACCAATATTAGTCCAACTGAAAAATGCTAACCCCCCTGTACATACCCTCTGAAGTTAATAACCCCTCCAAATAGTCAAAAATTGCCTTTTTCACTAATATAAGCATTCCTTAACGGAAATAACTCTTAAATATAACATCAGGAATCACAGTAATAACATTTATTTCTCACAAAAAGAGTTGTTAGAAACCCTCATTTTGTCTCTGTTTACGGGTTTGAATCAGAGTAACAAATTCTCCATAAAGTTTCAAGATATGCTTCTTTATGTGGATGGTGTACAAGTTACAAAATAACCAGTGCTCTTGAACAAGTTCTGCCAGCAACTGAGCAGCAGCATCCCTGGATCTCTGTGCTTGACCAGCACGCTTCGGCCGCAGCAGATCGAGCATATTCTGAATGATGTCCTTCCCTGTTGGAAGCATCCCAGAAGGGAACTCAGCCTGCTCTATGTACTCTACTACACCTAGTATCTTCTTAGCTTTTGACCGTGTTGCAACAGAAGCCATTATTTACCTGCAAGAATACAAATAATGACTATTTAATACATTGGGGGCGGCACGGTGGTGTAGTGGTTAGCGCTGTTGCCTCACAGCAAGAAGGTCCTGGGTTCGAGCCCCGGGGCCGGCGAGGGCCTTTCTGTGTGGAGTTTGCATGTTCTCCCCGTGTCCGCGTGGGTTTCCTCCGGGTGCTCCGGTTTCCCCCACAGTCCAAAGACATGCAGGTTAGGTTAACTGGTGACTCTAAATTGATCGTAGGTGTGAATGTGAGTGTGAATGGTTGTCTGTGTCTATGTGTCAGCCCTGTGATGACCTGGCGACTTGTCCAGGGTGTACCCCGCCTTTCGCCCGTAGTCAGCTGGGATAGGCTCCAGCTTGCCTGCGACCCTGTAGAAGGATAAAGCGGCTAGAGATAATGAATGAATGAATGAATGAATAATACATTGGGAGATATAATTCAGATATGAATCATTTGTGCATACTGGTTCTTAAAACTAAATTAGTAACCTTAAGTAATGATCCTCTGTGCTTAAAAATAATTCATATTTGAGGTATTACTGAAGAGTGTGACATTCATCAGTAACTTTAAAACTTGCTGAAAAAGAGCAGGATTACCATATGTTTAATTTACTTGAATGTAAGGTTACTTACCACTAAGCTTATTACCTTAAAATAATGATCATCTGCACTGAAAATGTTGTAGTCGTACCTAGTGGCATACCTGAAGAGGTTCGCATTCATCGATAACTTAAAACACATTAAAAAAAGCAGCATTCTAATATCAAACTGCACTGTGATGTATTTTGTCATATTGTAAGAATGGAAACTTTCAGAGGGTACTGTATGTACAGGGGGGTTAGCAAGGTTCAATTTAATAAAATTTGACATTTTCCCACATAGATGGACCATCTCCATATTTCTAGGGGGGGTAAAACATGGAAAAGTCAAAATTCTTAAAATAACACCCCCCACTGTTAGTAACTGCCAGTCATACACACTGCCTAGTGGCCAGTGTTAATAATTACACTGGGGAACAATTTGAAAAAAATGTTCTGTTGAGTTAGATTTTTATGCTGATTAAAACTAAAATTGGCATGCTGATTCCAAAATTTCAGTCAGTTTTTTTCTAGCATGCCAAGTTTTTTCTCCACAGCTTACCCTCCAGATAAGCAAAATTCCACTGTAGTAAGACTATTTGAAGGTTATCGAAGAACGTTATCAGGGTAGATGGGATGTACATATGATGGCTGACTATTGTTGGAGTATCAAACGTGATAGTCCTCAAGTTGAACACTCCAGAAAGAGCTATAAATGTAAATTTTTACCTTAACTACTTGCACAGGCGGCACGGTGGTGTAGTGGTTAGCATGGTCGCCTCACAGCAAGAAGATTCTGGGTTCGAACCCAGCGGCCGGCGAGGGCCTTTCTGTGTGGAGTTTGCATGTTCTCCCCATGTCTGTGTGGGTTTCCTCTGGGTGCTCCGGTTTCCCCTACAATCCAAAGACATGCAGTTAGGTTAACATGGGGTGGCCTTGGGCTGAGGTGCCCTTGAGCAAGGTACCGAACCCCTGACTGCTCCCCAGGCACTCTGGTGTGGCTGCCCACTGCTCTGAGTGTGTGCGTGTGTTCACTGCTTCAGATGGGTTAAATGCAGAGGATGAATTTCACTGTGCTTGAAGTGTGCATGTGATGAATAAAGGTTTCTTCTTCTTGCACACAATTATAATTACAGTAGCCATATCCTTTGTAAAAACATAAGTGTTAAACATTGCAGTCATGCCTATTTCTTTCATATTTCATTGTATGTCAATATTTGTAAATTTTTATAAAACAAGCACATATCTGTTAAGTACAGTATTTTTCATATTTTTTTAAGAAAATGGGGATCCTATAGTTCAAAAACTTGACGTGATAGAGAAAAACTGAGATCAGTTTTGGATTCCGCACCCAAAAATTAGTTAAAAACAGCTGTCAGACCAAACTCAACAAAAATTGTGTTCCCCAGTGTTATCAGTCATACACACCGCCTAGTGGCCAGTGTTCTCATCTCTAGCCGCTTTATCCTGTTCTACAGGGTCGCAGGCAAGCTGGAGCCTATCCCAGCTGACTACGGGCGAAAGGCGGGTTACACCCTGGACAAGTCGCCAGGTCATCACAGGGCTGACACATAGACACAGACAACCATTCACACTCACATTCACACCTACGCTCAATTTAGAGTCACCAGTTAACCTAACCTGCATGTCTTTGGACTGTGGGGGAAACCGGAGCACCCGGAGGAAACCCACGCGGACAACATGCAAACTCCACACAGAAAGGCCCTCGCCGGCCCCAGGGCTCGAACCCAGACCTTCTTGCTGTGAGGCGACAGCGCTAACCACTACACCACCGTGCCGCCGTGGCCAGTGTTATAGCCGGTAAAGAAATAAAACAAAAGAGGCTGGCTATGATATAAAAAAAAATCTACAATCCAGAAACAGATGGGAGCTCTTCTTTTAGGCAGTGCCTAAATCTATATATTATGTGCGACCTTCTTGACTTCTTTTTATATTGTATCAGCCCTTCATACTGACATTTTCTTTAGACATGGGAAATCTCCTTCACATTCCTGATATAAAAAGATCTTTTCTTTGACTTTCTGTTTTATTTTTCTAATAATGAAACCGTGACATCTGCGAAACATATCATCATCGTCGTTGTTGTCGTTGTCTTATAAGCCAGTGTGTGATGTACATCATGTTCACATGCTTTCTGCTCTTTATTCTAGGTTCGGATTGTCAGGTAGCTCTGCAAAATGCTTAAGATGACCCATTTTTTTCTCATGGAGTTCAAGCAGTTTGGGCTGCACCATGTTCCAGTGATGTTTAAAGGATTATCGAAGGCCTCAAAGTCATTTTGTCATTCATGCAAGGGCTTGATTTAGGCAGAAGAAAATTGTGCCATTTTGTTCCTCAAGGACTAGATGAACTTCATCATTCAACAACAGAAACCTCCCCAACTCTCTGACTTCCCTGCTGATTATATTTGTATGTTTCAATACAAATACTTGTTAAACTGTGTGGTTTTATTTTAAATGTGTTTGAGTTTCAGTGACCGATTTGATGGAATAGGTTGAATGAGTTGATGGAATGATGTATAATGTGTTTTTACTTCCTTTACCTCATTGAAGCACTTCGCAAAACCAAGCTCTGATGTTAAGAAATGTATGACTGTGCCTTTAATTCATTCTGCTGGATGAAGTAAATCCTCTGCATTGGGGATGCACTGATCCAGATTGATCCTTTGACAGTATGAGATTGATATCAGAGCCGTGATACTGACTCGATTCTGACTTCCTTTTAGTGACCGAGTCGACTCACAAGCTTCTGTTATGTTAAATGTCAGAGAAGTGATGGTGGGCTAATTTATGACGAACTGTATTCTGTGTTCAAGCACAAGATCAGAAAATAGTCCATAGATCAAACTAACAAATATTTCCAATCTGATCTGATACCAGTCCAGCATTTCAGCCCTGATATCAGTACACAGCATCGGATTGGTATGTCCCTAATGTCCAACAGTATTTTAATGAACAAGCTACTTCACTGTTCCAACAGTTGACGTAATCTATAGTATTGTACCGTTGTCTGCTCGAGTTTGTAACATCCTCTTTGCGCAGTAGACAGTGTATCAGTACTGTAACTCCAATAGCTGTGCCTAATGACTTGTGTTAAATTTCTCCCAGTGTAAGAGGACGTGTTTATGTAATGTGCACAACTGTGTGAATTATGTCCCACATCTTAGTCACATGGATTTAAACTTCATTGGCTTAAAATTTGTCATTGTTTGTTGTACTGTGTGCACAGATTGTCAGATGTCAAATTGTTTAAATCTGTCAGAAAAAAACAACCTTGACCAATTTGTCCAAGAGTTTGATTATTATCTTTTAACATCTAACATCGTCGCTCTATCAAGCATACCAGGGTGAGTACTTTTGTGAGGGATAGTAAGTCAAGTTTATTTTTATAACACTTAACAAAAGACATTGTCGCAAGGCAGCTTTACAGAATTTTAATGACTTTAAACATGAGCTAATTTTATCCCTAATCTATCCCCAATGAGAAGCCTGTGGCGATGGTGGCAAGGAAAAACTCCCTCAGATGACATGAGGAAGAAACCTCGAGAGGAACCGGACTCTAAAGGGAACCCATCCTCATTTGGGTGATAACAGACAATGTGATAACATTAACAGTTTTCACATGAAGTCAGTTTCGTTGATGTTATAAACTCTTCATTGATGGAAATTTGAGTGCAAAACTGTTCATGACAACTGCAGTCCTAAAGTTAGCGAGTCAACTGTAGTCCTCAGCCATAAAAGCATTACTGTAAGTGTCCAAAGCGTTTTCCAAGTATGACTTTCAACTGTCCACACGGGGCCGTCCTCTACAGGAGCAATGCGATGAGACTCCAACCAGACGTAGGGCATCAGGATGGATCAGGCAGGTCCGAGGACCAGAAGAGGTCAGCATCTTGATCTCAGGACTGACATGTAACTCAGAGGGACAGACAGAGTAGGTAGGGGGAGAAAAAGAGAAAGAAAACACAGGTTGTTAGGTATGCCCAGTGTCACTTGATGAGTAGGAACAGTATACATTTTGCACTGAGTGCAAGCAGGGACTCCGGTAAAACTAACTATGAAAGCATAACTAAAAGGGGAGAGTCAGAAGGTAACACAGGCATGAGGGAGCCCCAGGACATAAAGCAGGCAGCCACTACACCATCAACAAACTTGAGTGAGCAAGCGAGTGGAGGACTGACAGCATCCATACATCCCAGTTTACCAAGACACTACGTCTGAGGATCCTCCAGATCTACTCCTTTACCTTGTAAATGCTATTAACAAAAGGCTTGACTCAACAGACATGTTTTCAGCCTAGACTGTGTCTGATTCCCAAACACGGTGACACAGGATGTGCAAACTCTGCACAGAAAGGCCCCTGCCAGCCACTGGGCTCGAACCCAGAACCTTCTTGCTGTGAGGCGACCATGCTAACCACTTACACCACTGTGCTGCCCATGAATAATTGGCATGAACAAGATTAAGTCGGTGAGAGGTTCTAAATAGCGGTTTTGATATATTTTCAGTTAATTGCCCAGCCCTATTACCTGTTATTGTCTTAAGGGTATGAATTAACTGTGCATTCCATGTTTGAAAAGTGCACGGGCAACATAAACACACACAAAGGAAACGATTATTCCTATAATATCCATGTTTCACTCGATAATGTTTGAATACTTAGGACCTACTTGGTAAAATTGAGAGCCACGCCTTACATTGCCACATTCACAGCAACATTCGGTCACACTCGCAGCACCATTCACTGCAAAAGAGAAGTGAAAATGAAGAAGGATTAACATCTAATGAGAAAAGTCATCAATATTTGATTCAAAAATGCATGCCAGTGTAACCTGTTACCCAGCGCACCTGCCTGTAATGGTGGAGGCACCAAAAGTAAGCTCTGATTAGTTGGCTTAGTCGTGGACCACTGACTAGGTTCATGGAGGTAAATGATGTGCTGTGTCATAGCCAGAACGGATGAACACAGACCCAGGGATTAACTTAAAGGTCATAGCATGGGTGTCGTGCCACCATTGAATCTGAAGGGGACGTGTCCCCTTCACATTTCATAATTCTTCGGTTGGACCCCCCCACATTTAACATAAAATATTAGTTCACCCAGCGCCGTTTCTATTGCTTCGATTCCTCTTGATCGATAAGAGAATACACATACCACTGAAAATCCACTCTGGGTTTTCTGGGCGTTACCTACAACAACTCACCCCACTCAAGCAGAGACATTTTGGTGCAAGGTGCAGCTGCTCGAAAGTGGAGGAAGTAACAGCCCCATTGCCACCTCACAATGTCTAGCTTTTGCTAAAACCTTATCCTTTTGTTATACGCCCTCAAAATTAACCCTAGGCCACGTTAAATTAATGTTCAACTTAACAATGAAATAAGCTTAGCCTAATGAGGTATTCTTGGTTGATGATGAATCGTTTGCAGTATTTGCTCCCTCCCCAGACACAATGGACATAAGGAAATTCTTTACAAAGAAGCGGAAAGTAAATCAAAATTTCCCACAGGACAGGGTTTTTTTTGTCCCAGTGGAAATGTTAGTGCAGTTAGCTGGCTAGTCAATGTTCGGAGATGTATCAGCTAGCTTAATGTTAGCTATCATTTAATTCAAACCCAGTAGGTCTGCCTTATTGTAATGCCAAGAATGAGGTCAAGTCTGCTCTGATGATATTTATTGATTCCCTGTTGTCATCTCATTATCTCTAGCCGCTTTATCCTGTTCTACAGGGTCGCAGGCAAGCTGGAGCCTATCCCAGCTGACTACGGGCGAAAGGCGGGGTACACCCTGGACAAGTCGCCAGGTCATCACAGGGCTGACACATAGACACAGACAACCATTCACATCACCAGTTAACCTAACCTGCATGTCTTTGGGGGAAACCAGAGCACCCGGAGGAAACCCACACGGACAGAACATGCAAACTCCACACAGAAAGGCCCTCGCCGGCCACGGGGCTCGAACCCGGACCTTCTTGCTGTGAGGCGACAGAGCTAACCACTACACCACCGTGCCGCCCTGATTCCCTGTTGTGATTTGCAGAACTTGTTTTGTCTGGTCTTTGCCAATTTTCTAGAAAGTAAGATGGGAAATCAGTGTATGGGGAAGGAATAGTAGAAAGGAAAGCAATGGAGAGAGATGGATGCTATTCCAGGTGGATTGTGAAGGAAAGGGGGATAAAAGTTATGAAGTGGTAGAAATTGTGGTGGCACCAATGTAAGAAGGAGTTCTATCTATAAATCTTTTTGTTATACTAATCTGTAAATGTTACTGTAGTACCACCATTGCATGTAGGTTGACAAAACTGCACTTGTTCATTGTGTGAAGTTCTCTTTTATGCGTCGTTGCTTGACACAGCGTAATTTTGTGTTATGAAGTTTGCATGATGCCATGCCATGCCTGCTCATTGTGTGAAATTATGAATATTCTTATTTTTAAACATACAGTGTCACCATTGCTTGGCACAGTGGCATGTTGTTTTACATCTAAAACTAAATAAAAAAGGAAACACCTCATTGGGCAGCACGGTGGTGAAGTGGTTAGCACGGTTGCCTCACAGCAAGAAGGTTCCGGGTTTGAACCCAGCAGCCAGCGAGGGCCTTTCTGTGTCGAGTTTGCATGTTGTCAGTGTGGGTTTCTCCCACAATCCAAAGACATGTAGTTAGGTTGATGTGGGGCGGCCTTGGGCTGAGGTGCCCTTGAGCAAGGTACCTGGGCGCTGTGTGTGGCTGCCCACTGCTCTGTGTGTGTTCAGTGCTTCAGATGGGTTAAATGCAGAGGATGAATTTCACTGTGCTTGAAATGTACATGTGACAAATAAAGGTTTCTTCTTATCTTAGGCAGAGCAGTGGGTTTAAAAACAGGCTGATGAATATATCGACTATTTGAATAAGGACTTATTGTTGAGTCTCTAAAATAGTCATTGAATTAAGTGACTTTTGTAGGTGTTTAACAACCTGTTAAAAATACACCAGAATGTAGGAAATGGCATCTAATTAATTAAAAATGTTCTGGGGGAGGACCCCCCACCCCCGTCAGTGTGTCCCCCCCTCATTAAAAATGCTTCTGACACCCCTGGGTCATAGGCAACGGTTGGAGGTGAAATGTAGAATATCAACTTTATTGTCGAGAAGAACGACCCAAAAAGTGAATTCAATGAATTCACACACACAAAATCCCTATAATAGAACCTTTATATTGCTAATATAATTTATTGCTAATATTAATACAAGCATTATACTATTTATAGCCGATTCTAAACATACACACAAACAGTGGCGGCTCCTGAATTTTTTTTTCAGGGGGGGCAATTTTCCCCCGTTATGTCTACATGGACCATAAATGTCCACAGAACTGAAGTAAATTGACCTAGGTAGCAAGTCAACTGTTCTACAGAATGTTCTGTAAATAGATTTTGTACTTCAAACTCCATGACCAGCAAGAATTTTACAGATCGTGCAACTTAAGGACAAACAGGAAAGTGCACTTACTGTAACAAAACATTGTAAATAGTTGGCTAACATAACAATAGCAGTTGAATAAATAGATGAGTGGATCTTTAGATCTTGCAATTACTGGTATTTACCAAGGATATTACCAAAGTGGGGCGGCACGGTGGTGTAGTGGTTAGCGCTGTCGCCTCACAGCAAGAAGGTCTGGATTTGAGCCCTGTGGCCGGTGAGGGCCTTTCTGTGCGGAGTTTGCATGTTCTCCCCGTGTCCGCGTGGGTTTCCTCCGGGTGCTCCGGTTTCCCCCACAGTCCAAAGACATGCAGGTTAGGTTAACTGGTGACTCTAAATTGACCGTAGGTGTGAATGTGAGTGTGAATGGTTGTCTGTGTCTATGTGTCAGCCCTGTGATGACCTGGCGACTTGTCCAGGGTGTACCCCGCCTTTCGCCTGTAGTCAGCTGGGATAGGCTCCAGCTTGCCTGCGACCCTGTAGAACAGGATAAAGCGGCTAGAGATAATGAGATGAGATGAGATGGGATCTAGATAAATCCAGTGACTATAGGCCCAACTTTAATATGCTTAAAGTCAATGTTAATGTCAATAATGACTATTATAAATTGCCAATGGTAGACCCTCTGATGATAATGTTCTTCTAATAATATTCTATTTCTAAGTCTAAGTTAGTAAAAGTCAGAGAAAAAGTCAGACAAGTTGGTTAGAATCTAACGTCTGGTCTGGTGATCTAACCATGTCAGATACAGGGTTGTCTTGCTGCTGTCCAAAATAGTCTGCCATTCGTCCCTGGCAACCATTGCAATGGGCGAGCCGAAGTTTATCTTGGTGATTTTCTGATATTTTTTCTTCCTAGTTTGGCTTTCGCCATTTCCACCAATGGAACTTCATTTTACTATCTCATTCAAGAGAACATAAAGTTAAAGACGAGCAGGCGATAAATGCAAACGAAATGCAGACGCAAAAAAACAAACAAAATGGTTGAGTGTCGCGGGTTTTCTCGTTCTCTTGTGTGTATCATTAATAGTGCCATCTGTATGCTTTATCGGTAACTGCCAAGACATTGGGTGGCTCAGTGTGACCCCGCGGCGGACCGAATTCCGCTCCATTCATATGCGCGCTTGATCTGCGCGCGCATGCCTCTGGCATTCACTCCAATCCCCCCGTTACGCCGATCGGTGTACCGACCGGGGAATCAGCATATCCTGCGGGGTACACACTTGAGTCCACCCATACAATGTCAGACACACGAATAGTGGAAAGTCAACTATTAATTTTCGTCAACATAAACGTATCAAGTTCAGGGCCGGAGCAGCATTTTAAAATTACCGAGATCCGTGATGTGCAAAGTGCGCGCCGAAAATTTTTCGACATGTTTAAATGAGAGGGGTGAATTATACACCACACAAGAGATCTACAGTATTCCTGAAATTACTTTTCATGGTGTTTGAACTGAATATCATCAGGTTTGAAAACAAAAAATCATGTATGTGGCAAGGGTAAGAATAATTTCTGGCCCAAGCAATAAGGAAAAAATTGCGCTGCTTCAAAAATATAAATTTACTAGCTTGATGAAAGTGCACTGATGGTGACCATGGAAACCCCGTGTCTCCCGCACTGCATTCCTCCCCCGAGTCGCGCATTCATTCGGTTTTGTGTTCTTGGACTCAGAGCTCGCACACGAAACAGACACAGAAGACAGAATCACCGTTTAATATAATTAACAATGCACATTTTACAGAAACATTTTAATGTTATTCTTTATTTTTTTATCCAGTTGAATATTTAGTGTACAAATGTATTTTCAGCTCTTAAAAATTACCGCAGTCCGGACCCCAGGGGCCTCATAGCTGGCTAAGGCCATGATCAAGTTATATATTTTTTTAACTAATCATGTGTAGTAAGGGCGGGCGGGAGATTTTTATGTTGTCAGCGGGAGGTCGGGAGGATTTTCTAAATGTTCCCTAAAGCGGGAGATCTCCCACCCACGGCAGGAGAGTTGGAGCCTCTGCATGTCATGAGATGCATCTCAAATTGAGAACTCTGACCTGCAAAAAGGTCCATTCAAAAATATTTACTCATCTAGAAAATCCAGAAGTTTACATCAAACAGAGCTTTTGATAGGTTTGAAGGCAACATGAGAGATTTTTTAAATAAATAACAGAATAATTGGTGAGTGTTAGGCAGGGTCGCTGTGAGAAATTTTGGGCCCAATGAAAGAATATAATACCCCCAATAAAATAAAATAAATAAATAAAATAAATAGAATACTGACTCTTAGTTCATCCAGAGGAAGTGTTATTTGTGTAATTTCTCAACAAAAAACACACATGAATTCAAAAGTCTGAGTTTGTCAAACACCAGTAATTACCCACTGGATCTGAACACCTCGACTGAATGGATCACAGAAGACTCAGACCTTGTTTATATCCTGATATTACTTTTCACCACTAGGTGTCAGTATTTAGTTAGAGACCGACCCAGGCTGGAGCGCCTCGATAAACTAGCAGATAAGTTTAAACTTCGTGTAGACTGGCTTTGCTGTCACAAACACACTTCCAAATTTATCCTTATGTTGCCTTCATGTACTGACTCATTATATACAGTTAAATTTCTCGGTTGATGAATAACGTTTTAACTGATAGAAGAAGATTACATGGTGCACTGCAAGAAATCCACCGAGTGTTTTTTTTTCTTTTTCTGGTGTGCCAATTTAATAAAAAGCACAGTAAATACAGTAATCAGCAATCCAGTGAGAAAAACTCAATATTCATTAACTTTTTAAATAAACACTTGGACAATAACTACAAATATAAATGTGAACAACGGCAAAATATCTAAACATACAAACAGGTGAAATGGCCGAGAATAAATCCCTCGACCTCAGATATTTAGTATCTCAATGTTCAGCAGCCCCAAATGAGCTCGATAACCACTGTACAGACTCTACATACAGTTTTAAAGTCACTTATGGGCTTTGTTGTGCAACAGCGGGGAACTTTTTTTTTTAACACAATAATGAATTTTACATCAACAAATTGGTCACACCTTGCTGCCTGCAAATGGATACATCAAAAACAGAAAAGGGTTTTCTCTCTGGCTGCATCATGGCTTGAAGAGGGCCCTGGCTCTAAAGTATCCATAACCTTAACCATAAGGTACATAATTCAGCATCTGTCATATAATCGTACTCACACAGTGTGTTGTGAGAACTATGTGTATGTATTACTAACATTTGGATGGAATGAGCTGCATGCTTGGTTAGTAACATGAGCTGATCATAAAGGGAAACAAATATCTTAAAGGCTGATCTTAAAAGTGGCAATGGCATTATCCCCTTTACATTGTAAGTCGAGCTATCTAACAGTCTTTTTAGCCAGTTTTTTGTCCATTTCATGACTGGAATGTCTATATGAATGTTCTCATCTCATCTCATCTCATTATCTCTAGCCGCTTTATCCTTCTACAGGGTCGCAGGCAAGCTGGAGCCTATCCCAGCTGACTACGGGCGAAAGGCGGGGTACACCCTGGACAAGTCGCCAGGTCATCACAGGGCTGACACATAGACACAGACAACCATTCACACTCACATTCACACCTACGGTCAATTTAGAGTCACCGGTTAACCTAACCTGCATGTCTTTGGACTGTGGGGGAAACCGGAGCACCCGGAGGAAACCCACGCGGACACGGGGAGAACATGCAAACTCCACACAGAAAGGCCCTCGCCGGCCCCGGGGCTCGAACCCAGGACCTTCTTGCTGTGAGGCGACAGCGCTAACCACTACACCACCGTGCCGCCTATATGAATGTTATCAGCTAAAATTGTACTTGCTTGCTGTAGCTAATTGCTCACATGGTTAATGCAGCATAAACACTAAAAATCGGTCTGCATGAGCCTGAACCCCAAAGCCATTTATTCACAGATTGCTCTGTAAATACATTATCAACAAAATACTGATCACCTCCTTCTGTTTCAGCTGGGAGGGGGTTGAGGGAGGGTTTCCTCATCCTGAGGCTGAATCTGTGCATGTTGAGGTCGGACCTCATGAGTGAACAAGCTAGTTATTAACCTGCATCTTAACCTAGCTGGTGCACTAGCTGTATAGCGGACCTACAAATTCACTGAGCTCTTTGCAGACCAAAATCACCCTCATTACTTGTCTCATTTTCAGTGGTAATAAAGGCAACCTATGAAATATTTAAGTAAAACGACACTGCATTGGAAATTAAGTTGTTAACTTGATCATCCAAGCAGTGGTTAAGGCACAATAATAATCTTCTGTAGCATTACCCTTATCAAAAAGAAGTATACTTCAAGCTCATTTTATGAAGTATATTTCAGTAAAGTTAAAGTATATTTTCTTAAGAATACTTTATCAATTTTTTTTTCATTTTACAAATGAGCTCACTACATAGTCCTCTATATATTAATTCCCTATATAGTGAGCAGGGAGTAGTGAACGAGTGAATGATTTCGGACACAGGGACGATCATTTCATGGCCATTACTGTGTGCTCCGAAGGCTCCGCCCTCCAATAGCATTATGCTACTGGGTGATTTGGCCAATTACAATTAATTAAGCTTGACAGGCACATAAACCAACTAAATAACTTCAAATAAACAGTTTGGTAAACCAGAAACCAAAGAAAATGATAGGAAAATAAAATTACAGATATGTTTTGAATTAAATTAAATTAGTTTTAATAAAATTAGGAAACTGGGTTTCGACTGGGTTACACCAAGCTGTAAAAAAATTCTGAACTAAACACCAGTAATATAAGGGGAAGGTAAACATTACAGTAGGAACAAAGATCAATGTAAAGTCCAATTAAGTTTCCTGCAACTGTTGGCAAACAATTACTGACCGATCTCAGGTAATGGCAGAGGGCACGGTAATGGCCATGAAATGACCGTCCCTGTGTCTGAAATCGCTCACTCGTTCACTACTCCCTACTCACTACATAGGGAATTACTACATAGAGGACTATATAGTGAGCTCATTCGTAAAATGAAAAAACAAAAACGCTTTCGGATACTAGTCCGTCGCGGTAATAATGCACCTGTTCTGGCAATGTCCCTTTACCATCACATTCTGGACAGAAATAACCTGGTACATTACAGCCAACCTTGACTCTGATTTTAATGTGTGTTGGAAATATGTACTGTTTGGTTTCCATAACAACAAAAGCAAAACACAGAAAGAGTTATATATAATAAATTTGTTGATCATTTTAGGAAAATACCATATTCATAAAGCCAAGTTTAGTCGTTCAAAACCTTCATTTATAGCCTTCGAAAAGGAAAGTGAACAGTATATAAAAATCATCTCTGATTCTAAAAACAGGAAAGCTGTTAAAACTTTTCATTTGTTACTCATTATTTAATGTCTTTAATTGAAAACTCCCCCTGGCTCTTGGTTTGTTGTTTGTGTGTGTATTAATAACTGTATTTGTATTTTGTTGCTGTTAGTTTCAATAAAGATTATGAAAAAAAATGAGCCTGTTGCGCTGGTATTTAGGTCATTACTGTCGCACAATTAAAATGTGCCAGATCAGGCAGCTGGTGGGTTTTCTCATCTCATCTCATCTCATCTCATCATCTCTAGCCGCTTTATCCTGTTCTACAGGGTCGCAGGCAAGCTGGAGCCTATCCCAGCTGACTACAGGCGAAAGGCGGGGTACACCCTGGACAAGTCGCCAGGTCATCGCAGGGCTGACACATAGACACAGAGAACCATAAATCAAGGCTGAATAATTTTTTCACTGCCACTGCTTTTTATAAAATCAAATTTGAGGCATTTAATTTCTTTCAGCGTGACAGCAATGCATGATGGGATATATTGCTTTGGTTAGTGACCCTCGGTTGGACACTACTTTTCATGATGCATTGTGGGATGCTTTGAGTGCACAATATAGGGTGTAAATAATCCTCACTAAGGTTTCGGACAGCACTACAAAATGGCGTCCCCACTACATAGTGCCCTATAGAGTCAGTAGGGAGCGATTTTGGACACAGGGCATGATGTTTGTCTTCTCCTACCCACAATACATTGTGGCATGACGTGCTGTATCGTGAGATAATTAATAATGGTACATGATTGAGTTGCTTCACCCCTGAACATGTTCATGTACTCTCTCTGCATATCACTATACTGTCGCATTTTGCTGCAGAAAACAGAACAACTGTGTTAAATCCATAAAAGATGCTCACATAAATCTAACAGGTGTCCAGTTTCATTTTTTTTCAGTGAAGAACAGCAAACGTGAAACAGCATAGCTGTCATGTACTCGAGTAAGAGTTGGCCACTTAGACTTTTTTCCCCCTTGTTCTTGGAGTCAAGTATTTTTGATGGGTCTTTCCCTATTTGTTGTGAATTTGAGAGAAGGTGTGAGGGCTGTAGGGAAAGCGGTGGCTGAGCAGACCTTTCCTATCCGGCTAACTGACTGCAGGAACATCAATCTGACAAAAAGCAGCATGGGGAGAGGAGAAACCCAATAACGTGAATTCACACTGGTATTCTTCAAAATCAGTTAATCTTGACATTGAGTCAGATGTGTAGGCCATGATTAAACCATGAAGACACCAATGTGAAAAAAATGTTTTAGGGCATTTAGACAGCCTGAAAAGGTTGCCGGTTCGATGTGAGGGGAGTTGAGTGAATGAACAGCACCTTCCCCTCCCTCTGTATCACGGCTAAAATGCCCTTGAGCAAGGCATCGAACCCCCAACTGCTCCCCGGGCGCTGTAGCATAGCTGCCCACTGCTCTGAGTGTGTGTGTGTGTGTGTGTGTGTGAGTGTGTGTGAGAGAGTGTGCTCATTGCTCACTTGTGTGTGCATGTGTGTGTTCCCTGCTTCAAATGTGTTAAATACAGAGGAGGAGTTTCGCTGTGCTTGAGTGTACATGTGACTAATAAAGGCCTCTAAAACACTGACTGTAGGAGGGGTCAGGTGCCATGGTAACTGGAATATTTTTTTTTTTGAATTTTAATTGTGGAACACAAAATTCTACAATTTTAAAACATAACGGAATGGGACCAGGTATAAAAAGGCAGCACTGGCAGTCACTCAACACAAACTGTCTTTACAAACCTCGTGTCTGACCAGCTACAGGTAACATCCAGCGAGCGACTTTATCACAGAGATTATTTCACACTTTACACAGAATACTTCACATTTCACAGCATCTTCTTTGGAGAATGGTAAGTTTTAGCCACATCCCCTTCTGACTATGTTGATTATCAGAATATGACTGTTGATTCGCAAGTTTGATGGTCAGGATTGATCTTATGGAACCACTAGTAGTTTGTACATTTACATGATGGTATTTTTCCTTATCCAGAGAAACTTACATTTCTCTCATTAATACAACAGAGCAGCTCAGGGTTAAGGGTCTTGCTCAAAGCCCCAGTCCTGGCAGCTTGGCCTTTAAACTCATGGTCTTTCGATCAGTAGTGTGACATCTTAACCACCGAGTTATTTTATAGTTTAATAAGCACTAAAGCCTTGGAGATAATTATTTAATCCGGAAGCATTAGTTACAGAACAATAAGTGAATAAACCGGTCTGGATATATTAGAGAAATGTAATTATTTCATCAGTAGGCCTCAGGATGGACATGTTCATTTCGTATTGTACTTTTTTGCTGAAATAATATGTTTCTCTCAAACCCAACTCTGTTTCTTTCTTCAGTTTCAGACTCAGGCAAACGTCTACCCCTCGTCCTACCCCTCGTCCCACCCTGTCCTTCCACCCCACTTCTACCCCTCGCCCTACCCCGTCCTTCTACCCCAGTTCTACCCTCAACCCTCAGTGATGGAGTTAGAACACAACACTTGGATCCCATATGCACAGGTATAACACTGTTTCTATTGCAGTCAAAGAGCTATGAATCATTGGTTGTGTTCTATAAACACATCTTTATTTCTTCACTGATTAATACTGAAGACTAGAATGGAAAATCTTGTCCTTTGCAGTTTTCATGTTTATTCCTGAACAGTACTTTTGATTTTTTCCCCTTTTGATTTTGATCATAAATCATACCATGACTCTCCTTCTGTTCATCAGCAGTATCCAGTGACCACACCTGCTGGATGGCTGGGTGGAGCTGATGGTGGATACATGTACGGTAAGGGCCTTTTAACTGTTTCTTTTTCTCCATATTCTTTTGCACGGAGGCAGCACAGTGGTGTAGTGGGTAGCGTTGCTGCTTCACGGCTCCTTGATTCGATCCTGAGCTCGGATTGCTGTCCATGTGGAATTTCACATGTTGTCCCAGTGTCCATTGGCTGCCTCTGGGTTCTCACTTTTCTCCACTTTAAAATGAGATTTTACAGTGGTGCTTGAAAGTTTGTGAACCCTTTCGAATCTTCTATATTTCTGCATAAATATGACCTAAAACATCATAAGAATTTCACACAAGTCCTAAAAGTAGATAAAGAGAACCCAGTTAAACAAATGAGACAAAAATATTACACTTGGTCATTTATTTATTGAGGAAAATGATCCAATATTACATATCTGTGAGTGGCAAAAGTATGTGAACCTTTGCTTTCAATATCTGGTGTGACCCCCTTGTGCAGCAATAACTGCAACTAAACATTTCTGGTAACTGTTGATCAGTCCTGCACACCGGCTTGGAGGAATTTTAGCCCATTCCTCCGTACAGAACAGCTTCAACTCTGGGATGTTGGTGGGTTTCCTCACATGAACTGCTCGCTTCAGGTCCTTCCACAACATTTCGATTGGATTAAGGTTAGGACTT
Source organism: Neoarius graeffei (assembly GCF_027579695.1). Lineage (NCBI taxonomy): Eukaryota > Metazoa > Chordata > Actinopteri > Siluriformes > Ariidae > Neoarius > Neoarius graeffei. The sequence continues at coordinate 36,307,333 of NC_083574.1, read as the reverse complement.
TGACTTGGCCATTCCAAAACATTAACTTTATTCTTCTTTAACCATTCTTTGGTAGAACGACTTGTGTGCTTAGGGTCGTTGTCTCACTGCATGACCCACCTTCTCTTGAGATTCAGTTCATGAAAAACTTTCCACCATGTCATGAGATGCATCTCAAATTGAGAAGTCTGACATGCATAAAAGGCCATTCAAAAATATTTACTAATGTAGAAAATCCAGAAGTTTACAAAAAGCATAGCTTTTGATAGGTTTGAAGGCAGCATGAGAGGTTTTTTTAGGGTGCCATGAGAAATTTTGGGCCCGAAGAAAGAAAAATAATATATAAATAAATAAATAAATAAATAAATAAATAGAACACCGACTCTTAGTTTATCCAGAGGAAGTGTTATTAGTGTAATTTCCTCAAAAAAAAAAACCACACATGAATTCAAAAGTCTGAGTTTGTCAAACACCAGTAATGACCCACTGGATCTGAACACCTCAACTGAATGGATCACAGAAGACTCAGACCTTGTTGATACCCTGATATTACTTTTCACCACTAGGTGTCAGTATTTAGTTAGAGACCTACCCAGGCTGGAGCTCGTGGATAAACTTGTAGATAAGTTTAAACTTCGTGTAGACTGGCTTTGCTGTCACAAACACACTTCCAAATTCATTATTGTGTTGCCTTCATGTACTGACTCATTATATACAGTTAAATTTCTAGGTTGATGAATAACTATTTAACTGATAGAAGAAGATTACATGGTGCACTGCAAGAAATCCACTGTGTTTTCTTTCTTTCTTTCTTTCTTTCTTTCTTTCTTTCTTTCTTTCTTTCTTTCTTTCTTTCTTTTTTTTAATATGTTTATTGGGCAAACCACAAAGAGAATCACAGTCAAAGTATAAAATGTTTACAAGCCATGGGTTTGTTTTTGTTTTTAAATCAAGAACCCACACACCCAAAACACCCACCCTCCCCATCCCAACAATTCCCATGAACTGAAAATGAAACTTAAAATATTATAAAGAAAGGGCAAATCGGCCTGAACTAGTAGATGCATATCTACCCATAAAGATACATACACACAAAGACAACAAAGACATTAAAATGAAGCAGAGTGAAAAATAAATAGATAAAAAAAAAATAATAATAATAATAAACATAAAATAATGATACTACTACTAATAAAAAGCAAACAATTTAAAACAATATGTACAATAAATAAAAAAAAAGGGGAAAGTGTCACTAGTCTTCAATGTCTAATTGTTGGTTTATGTTAAGTGGATCATAGGAAAGGAGGGGCTCCCACATTTTATAGAATGTTCTCAAAGATCCTCTAACAGTATGCTTTATTTTCTCTAGGTGTAGGAAAGACATAAGCTCTTCAAGCCAGGAACAAGAGCCAGGTGGTTTAGGGCTCTTCCAGTGAAGAAGTATTTGACGTTTGGCTATTAGTGCAGCAAATGCAATAACATCAGCTTGGTAACTGTTAAATTTCCCTAAAACAGGGGACACACCAAAAATTGCAATTAAAGGACATGGGGAGATAGGAATATTCAGGACTTCAGAAAGGGTGGTGAAGAAAGATAACCAGAAAGCATTAAGTTTGGTACAGGTGTAGAAAGTGTGTGTATGATCTACTGGAGAGTGAGAACACCTGATGCAGAGATCATCCACTTCAGGGAACAGTTTTTTCAGCCTGGCCCTGGTGTAGTGAAGTCTGAAAACCACTTTGAACTGAATAAGACTCATTCGTGCACAAATACAGGTGGTGTTAATCCTGGCCAAGACATCCATCCACCAGAAATCTTCCAATGGAAGACCAAGTTCCTTTTCCCAATTCTCCTTAAGCCATAGCAGGGGAGACAACTGGGATGAGAGGAGGAGATTGTGTATTGAGGAAATGCGGCTGTTTATAACTGGATTGTACATAATGTCTTCCAACAGAGTTTTTTCTGGCAATGTAGGGAAGGAAGTGAAATGAGTTTTTGCAAAGTCTCTTAATTGAAAATGTCTAAAAAGACCTTGATTTGAGACACCACGGTTTTTGACCAGGTCAGCAAAGCTTACAAAAGAATTAACTGAATATAGGTCATTGAAAGAGACCAGGCCCATATTTCTCTACAGCATAAAGGTCTTATCTATACTGGAAGGTAAGAACAAGTGATTGTTGCAGATGGGAAGAAGGACAGATGGAGCTTTTAAACCAAAGTGATTTCTAAACTGCTTCCAGATTTTTAAGGAGGAACGCACCAAAGGATTATTAGTGTGTTGAGAAGGGCGTATAGAGAGAGGACCAAAAAGCAAGGCTGGGAGTGAAGATGTAATGCAAGAGTTTGCTTCTATTACACACCAGTTAATGTCTGGGTAATGACACCATTTTTTAAGCATTTGAATGTTAGCGGCCCAATAGTATAACAGCATGTTTGGTAGAGCAAAACCCCCAACCAGCTTTGGTCTCTCTAACATTCTTTTCTGAATCCTGGGGATCTTGCCATTCCAAATAAAAGAGGACACACTTCTGTCCAGTGACTTAAAAAAAGATTTCAGAAGAAAAAGAGGGAGTGTCTGAAACAGAAATAAGATACGGGGTAACACATTCATTTTAATTGTCTCAATTCGGCCAACAAGTGAAAGGGGTAAAGCATGCCATCTCTGAAGATCTGCTTTTATATTCTCAACAAGTTTTATGAAATTGTTTTTATGAAGAGAGCTAAGTGAATGAGAGATATTGACGCCTAAATATTTAAAGCTATTAGGGGATAACTGAAAGGGTAGTGTACCTGGAGGGATTAATTTAGCAGATTGATTGACAGGAAAACAGAGACTCTTATCAATGTTCAATTTATAACCTGAGAATGTTCCAAATGGGGCGGCACGGTGGTGTAGTGGTTAGCGCTGTCGCCTCACAGCAAGAAGGTCCTGGGTTCGAGCCCTGGGGCCGGCAAGGGCCTTTCTGTGTGGAGTTTGCATGTTCTCCCCGTGTCCGCGTGGGTTTCCTCCGGGTGCTCCGGTTTCCCCCACAGTCCAAAGACATGCAGGTTAGGTTAACTGGTGACTCTAAATTGACCGTAGGTGTGAATGTGAGTGTGAATGGTTGTCTGTGTCTATGTGTCAGCCCTGTGATGACCTGGCGACTTGTCCAGGGTGTACCCCGCCTTTCGCCCGTAGTCAGCTGGGATAGGCTCCTGCGACCCTGTAGAAGGATAAAGCGGCTAGAGATGATGAGATGAGATGTTCCAAATGTCTTAAGTAAATCCACTATTTTCTCAGTGCAGTTAAGAGGGTCACACACATATAGCAATAAATCATCGGCATAGAGCGAGACTCTATGTTCAAGGCCTCCTCTAATAATACCAGAGAATAGTGGGGAAGTTTTCAAGGCAATTGAAAGTGGTTCTATGGCTATTGCAAATAATAAAGGTGACAAGGGACACCCCTGACGTATGCCACGTGTTAGAGGGAAGGCAGGAGATATATCAGAGTTCGTTTTAACACTAGCAGTTGGGGCAGAGTACAGAAGACGAATCCAAGAAATGAATTTAGTTCCAAACCAAAACCTGTGCAATACAGAAAATAAGTACTTAAATTCTACGCGATTAAACACTTTTTCTGCGTCAAGGGAGATGACCAGCTCAGGGGTTGGAGAGGCAGAAGGAGATAAAACCACGTTCAAGAGTCTGCGTACACTAAATGATAGTTGACGGCCCAGGATAAAACCTGTTTGGTCTTCTGAAATAATTTTAGGGAGACATGTCTCCAGTCTACATGCTAGCACCTTTGCCAGAATTTTAACATCGTTGTTAAGAAGACTGATGGGTCTGTAGCTGCCGCATAGATTTGGGTCCTTGTCTTTCTTTAATATAAGGGAAATCAAAGCCTGATTGAGAGTTGGAGGTAAAATTCCCTGCTCCAATGAGTCATTATAAACATCCAGTAGTAAAGGGGCTAGTTGAATAGAAAACTTCTTAAAAAACTCTACTGGATAGCCATCTGGGCCAGGGGCTTTGTAGGGCTATGCAGGAGGTGATTTCTTCTAACTTAAGGGGTTCATCTAAACTTCCTGACATATCCTCACTTAAAGTTGGAAATTCTAAGTTATCTAGAAATGAGTCCATGGAAAAGCTATTAGAAGGAGGTTCTGATTGGTAAAGAGTAGAATAGAAAGAGGAAAAGGCGGAATTTATGGAGGTGGGGTCTGTAGTCAGATTATGAGAAGTGTCATAAATCTGTGAAATAAAATGTGAAGCATATTCGTGTCTCAACTGTGAGGCTAAAAGGCGGCCAGCTCTATCCCCATGCTCATAATATGTGGCTCTTGTGCGCTGCAATAGGTATTCTGCTTTCCCAGTGGATAATAGGTCAAACTCAGTCTGCAACTGTAAATGCTTGGCAGTTAAATCAGGATTAACTGATAATGCCTGTTGCCTATCTATATTTAGAATGGCAGCTGTTAATTCTTGCTGCTTCAATCTTCTATTTTTAGCTAAATTAGAACTAAAAGATATAATACTCCCTCTAATGAAGGCTTTTAATGTTTCCCATAAGAGTGATAGCGATACATGCTCAGATCTATTAGTATCTAAGAAAAAATTAATGTTTGTAGAAACATAATCACAAAAATCAGAATCAGCAAGCAAGCTGGAATTAAGCCTCCAACCACCTTTATGACTGAGGGAACTTAATGGTAAACACAGGTCAAGAATGTGGGGGGCGTGGTCAGAAATTACAATGGCGGAGTATTGTGTAGTACCAACAAGAGGTAGAAGAGATTTATCAATAAAAAAATAGTCAATACGTGAGTAAACCTTATGGACAGGAGAATAGTAGGAGAAATCCTTCGCGCTGGGATGGAAAAAGCGCCAGGGGTCAACACATCCAATTTGTTCCATGAAAGTTTTTAACGCCTTAGACATAGCTGATGGTGTTACTGTTTTAGACTGAGAGCGGTCAATAGCAGGGTTAGTGACACAGTTAAAGTCTCCACCCAGGATTAGCTGATGAGTATCCAAATTTGGTAAATGAGAAAAAACAGTGGACATGAAATTTGGGCAATCCCAGTTTGGCGCGTACAAGTTCGCTAAAACCACGGGAGTTTTAAAGAGCAAGCCAGAAACTATAATATAACGGCCACAGGGATCAGAGTGTATCTGGTCAGGAGAAAACTGGATTCTTTTATGAATTAAAATAGCCACGCCTCTGGATTTACTATTAGAATTGGAGTGAAAAATCTGACCAACCCAAGGTTTGCGTAGTCTCACCTGATCTTCCCTGCGTAAGTGCGTCTCCTGCAAAAAAGCTATACCAGTAGAAAGGCTCTTTAAGTGTGAGAGAACTTTACATCGTTTAATTGGCGCACCTAACCCACGTACATTCCAGGTAACTATTTTAATGGGGTGCCTATTCGACCCACCTTGCATTGTAGAGGAAGTTGACATCTATATCAAGTCTTGGAGATAATTAGTTCTACATGAATCATATGGGAGCTGTATCAGAGACATTTTAAGTAAAAATGGGGATTCGTGACACAAAGTTAAAAGGAAGGTAAAAAAATAAATAAAAGAGAAAGAAAAACAAGAAGGAAAAATTACACAAAAAAAGAGACAATTGGCCTAAGAGAAAAACCACCCAACCCCCCAACCCTCACCCATAAAACCCCAAAATTGAAACAGTAAACATAACAGTCAAATGATTCTGAAGCTCGTCCGCCAGAGCGGCGAGTAGCCAGAAATGGTAAACATGCATCCGATTAATTGTGTTGTGTTAATCCTGCTCCTGAACTAAAAAGGCATTATACATTGAACCAGCAAATAATCAATAAGTAAGGAAATAAATGGAGCTGTAAGGAGAGAGAACACATCATTGAAAAGCAAACAGCAAGATAGCCACTAGATGGCGACGTTGCTCCTCAAAGAGTGCAGTGTTGCCAGCACCAGTTGCTTTAACCCAGATATCTGAGTAAAAATAAACCCCTCTGGATCACATAGTAAACTAAGCGTCAAAGAGAAAAATGACTGCTAAAAATTATAAGAACACAAAAGGGGAGAAAAACTGAAAAGTCTTTTGCAGTTCACTATGTCAGGGTAAACATTCAGCCCTTAAATGTTCTTTCTTAACAAATAAACCAGCCAGCCAAAGGCTGGCTATCACCTGCAGTCAGCGCGTTGCTTAATCGGACGGGTCCGCGGCAGATGAGTCCTCCGTAATTGGAACCAGTGGCTGTATACGGTCAGTGGTTGAGATGCGTCGTTCGTAGAATGCCTCAGCGTCCGCAGGGGAGTTGAAGGTGTGTACTCTGTTCCTGTAAGTGAGACGGAGACGGGCTGGGTAGATCATGCCAAACTTGACGCCTTTTTTGTAGAGGAGCCCTTTGACATCGTTAAAGGCTGAGCGCTTCTTCGCCACTGCTGCGCTGAAATCCTCGAAAATTCTGATTCGGTGGCCCTCGTATGAAATATCTTTGTGCGCTTTTGCCCACTTCAGCACCGTTTCCTTTTCAAGGAATCTATGAAACCTAACAATCAGAGCGCACGGAGCTTCTCGTTGGGCTGGCTGTGGGGCTGCTCGTTTGTTGGGCTGATTCTGTAAGCTCCTGTGAGCGCGATCCAATACAGGTAGTTCAGACAACAGCCCGCCCAGCAGGGTATGGAACATTTTGGCCATAAAGTCTCTGCAGTCCTTCCCCTCGGTACCCTCCGGTAGTCCCAGGACACGGAGGTTTTGACGCCTAGATCTAGATTCCAAATCTTCCACCTTAGTTTGGAGCGCGGCATTCTCCTCCATTAATGTTTCCACCGTTGATTGAAGCATGCACATATCATGCTCGAGCTGCGTAACGCGGTCGCTATGGTCAGTTAGGCTAGACTCCATTTCCCTGATTGTACCAGCCTGAGTAACTAGCGTAGACTCTATCGATTCCACAGAAGAACGCACAGACTCCAACGAGCTGCTCAACAGAGTAGTCAGTTCGTCAGTCATTGTTTTTCGGAGTTTTTCAAGTTCCACAACCAGTGTCTCAGTGGTTAGCGGAGGACTATCCACCATGTTGCTAGCAGCAGATTTGTCAGTCGGGGACGGCGTTGTTCTTCCACTGGTTTTCCCCATCTTGCGCATTACTCTTTGTCCTGCAAATAGCTGTAAAGTACTGGTATATTCCAATATCACTCCTAATGTAAGAGGCGTGAAAGGTAAAGGCACTTTCATTAAGTTATAAACTGGAAAGTATCGGAGCTCAGGCTCATACGTCTTAACAACACATTGCGCAACCGGAAGTCTCTCTTTCTTTCTTTCTTTCTTTCTTTCTTTTTTGGCTGTGTGAATTTGACAACCCTCACCTGTGGCTACATTACAGAGGCAGAGGAGGCCGGGCTGTACACACCCCAAACTACAACCCTCACCTGGGGCTACATTACAGAGGCAGAGGGGGCTGAGCTGTACACACCCCAGACTACAAACCTCACCTGTGGCTACATGACAGAGGCAGAGGGGGCTGAGCCATCCACACCCCAAACTACAACTCTCTCCTGTGGCTACATTACAGAGGCAGATGGGGCTGAGCCATCCACACCCCAAACTACAACCCTCACCTGTGGCTACATTACAGAGGCAGAGGAGGCCGAGCCAGCCACATCCCAGACGACAACTCTCTCCTGTGGCTACATTACAGAGGCAGATGGGGCTGAGCCATCCACACCCCAGACTACAACCCTCACCTGTGGCTACATGACAGAGGCAGAGGGGGCTGAGCCATACACATCCCAGACGACAACTCTCTCCTGTGGCTACATTA